>NW_021703778.1:125961036-125983546 GCF_005190385.1 Monodon monoceros | reverse complement strand
CCAAATCCTGACATAATTCTGAGATGTTTAAACCTATCTGTGGATGACCATCCAACAGAGTAATGTCTAGCCCCTTGAACTTTTCAAGTCTCAAAGCTGAGCTAGTTATGGTCTGGAAATGTTTAGCATCAAAGGATACCAGACCTTCAAGCTCCCTCACTATGCCTGCTCTTCAAGAGACAACCAAGACCAAGATTCCTTCCTTTTCTGCTAATTCAGTGTTTGTTAAGTTTTAACAAGCATTAAAATCACCTGGCAGGCTTGTTAAGCCACCGCCTGCTGAACTCCAACCCCAGATTTTCTAATTCGGTGGGTATGGGGTAGGGCTCAGGAATCTGCATCTCTAACAAGTACCAGGGTGATGTTGATGTTGCTGGTTTGGGGACCATGCTTTGAGAACCACTGTCCTAACGTATATGCCCAGTGGTTCCCAAATTATCTTCATGTTAGAATTACCTCGAGGAGCTTCAAAAAGTATGGACGTCTGTGCTTGCATCCCACGCCCCAGGATTGTGGTGCAATTCACCTGGAATGTGGCTTGGGCTTTGGAGTTTCTAAGAGATCCTCAGGTGATTCTAGGTACAGATAAGTTTGGCAATCACTGGTATCAACATCTTCTAGCCTCCCTACCACTCCTACCCATCCTGGAAGATATGGTTAATCATCCAAACTATACTTCCCACCTGGATATTCCCTCTGTATCCTTGTGTCAGCCTTCTGCCCCAAGGAACCTCAAACGTGTGTCAGGCCATTTTCCCGCTCCTCCTGAATACCAGCTATCATGTGTGGCTGCAGAAAACCACATAGCCCTCTCATTCTCTGGCTTATCCTAACTGTCCTCATTCATTGATCCTTCAACTTAACCTTGGTTCTCTCTACTCTCCATCTCCCTCACCTGATAATCCCAAAATTTCAGGTGCTAATGCTCCTACTTGAACACTTCAGATGACTTCATCTCCTACTTCATCAAGTAAAATTGCTTTCATCAGGCACAGTCTCTTTCCATCGTATACTCCACCCAAATGACACGTTTATCTGTAGCCATTTTCTTTTTATCCCTTCATCTCAGAGGATGATGCATTCCTACTCCAGTTCAAGGTCAATGCCTCCACCCTCCCACACAAATCGCCACATTTTGCTGGCATTTAGCATGATTAACAAGGTGCTCTTTCCATACACCTTCAACCATCCCCTTCTCTGCTGGCTCTGGACCCTCTGCTTCAACTCTTACTCTCTCCAGGCTCCAACTCTCCCTCTTTTCTTTGCTGCTCTCTCATACACAATCCCAGCTCCCATTCATCAGCTCTTGCTGCCCAGTAATGGCTGACTCAGGAAGAGGAGTAAATACTTCCAGATGCTTCCTGTAAAGGGTTTTGAATTTCATATTCAGATTCTTTATTTTTCTTTTTTTTCCTCCTGCCTTGCCATGTGAAAAGGGGACTCTGCTTGCACAGTCAGCACCACACTTCTCTTTATTTCTGTAACTTAACTTCTTTGCTCAGTATGCTAGACACTAATGAGAAAGCTGCCTCAGAAGCATAAAGCATTATAGTAATGATACTTTTGCTTCCAGCATGTATTTAATGTTCAACAAAAGGCAGGCACATAGTTCCTGTTAGCACAAGGAAGAAACAAACCCAGCAACCCTTTGGGAAACCAATTCACATGGTGACAATTCCAGCAGAGGCAGGGGGCAGAAAATGAAGGAAAATGACAAAAACACACAAAGGAAGCACAGTCCAGGAAATCAACAAGGCAACAGAAGAGTGTCTGTATGTTTTGTTTGCTCTACTATCACAGTTAAGTCAAGCTGGGTTTAGGAAGTGTTCTTGCATTGGTACTGTGGCCCAGGTGACAGATTGGGGATCCAGGTCTGGGTGATACGCAGTGAATATCTCTCATTGTGGCTTTGAAAAACCTTAACACTAATTTATAACAGAGTACTATTGTTGCTTCCATTCTAAATACAAAGCAGGTCAGGAGGGATAACAGAGAAATCTTTGGTACTAATTTCCCTCTTAACATATATAACAGAAATAACGTTAAACATTATATTTACATAAAATTACATATTTTGCATATAATGTTAAATATATTTATACAAAAATTTTAATTTTAACATAATATAAAAATGGTTGACATCAAAAGTATGATACTTAAAGAAAAAAATTGCTAAATTAGACCTTATCAAAATTAAATACTTTTGTGTTTCAAAAGACACCATTTAGAAAATGAAAAGATAGGCCATGGACTAGGAAAAAATATTTACAAATCATAGATCTGTAAAGGACTTGTAACCAGAATATGTAAAGAATTCTTATAATTCAATGATAAGAACATAATCCAATTTCTTTAATGGGGAAAAGATTTAAATAGACATTTTATCAAAGAAGATGAATGAATGGAAATCAGAACATGAAAAGATGTTCAACATCATTGATCACAAGGGTAATGCAAATTTAAGCCAGAAAGAGATACAAGTACAAACCCACTAGAATGACTAGAATCAAAAAGACAGACAATACCATGTGTTAGTATGGATGTGGAGAAATTGAAACTTTTATGCTTTGCTGGTGGGAATGTAAAATGATACAGCCACTTTGGAAACCACTTTGGCAGTTCCTTAAAAAGTTAAACATAAACTTGCCATACAATCTAGCAATCCATTCCTGGGAATCTTTACAAGAGAAATGAAAACATGTGTCCACATAAAGACACAGATATGAATGTTCATAGGAGCATTATTCATAACCACCCAAACTGGAAACTTAAAATATCCATCAACTGGTGACTATGGTAAATATCCATGAACAAAATATGGTAAATCCATAAAATGGAATAATATTCAACAATTAAAATGAAAGAACTACTGATTCATGCTACAACATGGATGAAACTCAAAAACATTATTCTAAGTGATAGAGGCCAGACACAGAAGACTGTATATCGTATGTCTGATTCCATTTATATGAAGTGTTTAGAAAAGGCAAATTTATAGAAACAGAAACAGCTCTGTGGTTGCCTAGGGCTAGAGTTGGGAGCTGTGATGCCTGTAAGTGGGCATGAGGAAACTTTTTGAGGTGATAGAAATGCTCAAAAACTAGATTATTTTAATTATACCTTGATAAAGCTAACTTTCAAAAAAGTTAACAATATATAGTTCTTTAAATTACCAGTGAACCAAATTTTTATTTTTAATTCCTAGAAATAAAACATGGAGTAAAGACTTTCAAAGGTGGTATAAGAAACAATCAACCCTTCCCCCAACCCTTGATTGTCATTTACCACACACAGAGAAAAGGCTTCCAAGAGCTGCATTTGACCAGACTGATATGAGCAACTGGCATCTACACCCAGACTGAAAAGTCTTCATTCCTCTGTCCTCACTTCCCCTTACAAAGGAGAGGAGAGCCAGAGGCCCAGACAATCCACAACTTGGATCATCATTCTTGAATAATAAGGTAGTTAACTCATTTTTTGCCAGACGTCAGTTATTTTTGCCATCATCATATATTAACTATGGTTAAAGCTTGTCTTGTTCATCCTTAAAGGCCATCAAACAACATGAGCTAGATGTACCAGAGGTATTTTCTTGTCTGGGATTGTGCCGAAAGGTGTAGGTGAAGCACCAGGACCATCTTCCACGTTCCCTGAGCATCCTTCATGCACAAGACACTGGCGAGCCACACAACGAAGTGCAGCCTCTGCACTCCAAGAATCTGGAAGCTGGCTGGGAAAGAGAGCTAAGAAATAGTTATTAGTTAACAATTAGTAAATGATAAAGAGAATATTGTAAAACCAAGTTGAAAACCTCAAAAGGTAAGACAAGGAAGTTGCACTCCTTCCTTGTTCCAACTTGAACATTTGACCACTTTTTTAGAGAAAAATCTGGATAGCTGGTATATAGGCTGTCGCTGGGTGACTTAAGGAGTTGTTGTGCTTCTGTGACAACTACTTATTTAATGCTGGTTTGGGGTCTGTTTTTAAATTGTGTGAATGACAAAATTGTTTCATTTCCAAGCCAAGATCTCATCAGTAAAGCTGAGCCAAATATGTATGTGTGTGTGTGTGTGTATGTGTGTGTACGTGTGTGTGTGTGTGTGTGCGTGTATGTGTGCACGTGTATGTGTGTGTGTGCGTGTGTGTGCGTGTGCGTGTGTGTGTGTGTGCAGCTGCAAAATTTTCTTTCTCTTTTTTGCTGATGCACTCAGTTCTGCAAAATGACAACGTTGATATTATAAAGTCTTTCTGTTATGATGACAAAAAGGGTCACAAGGCAAATTTCCCAGTACTGTGCATGGGCACATTAGCTTACCTTGCCCTACTAAATCAACCAGAGGCCCTTGGTGCTAGGTGCTGAACTTGAGTTTCTAACCAAAACCCAGATCTATAAACTGAAGGCAGACCACCATCATGTGTACTGAGCCTCTTGAGCCACACTGTGGTGGAAGGAATGGCTTCATGAGTGATTCATTTCTTATTGGAAAGTCACCCTGACTTTTGAATAAATATATGAATTGTACACATTAATGCCGGCAGCCTAGGTTTCTGCAGACCAATTTGCATTCAGCTTATATAGTGTTCCTATGGTCTTTAAAGTATTTGGCAACTTGTGGAGATATGAGTCATTGTTTAACACACGGTCAGGACTGAGGTTTGTATGAAGTAATGCAAATTAAAAATAATATCTTCTCCATCTGCTCTCTCTTCCTCCCATCTTATTGTATTCATAGACCTCTATAGAAATGGAAGTGGCAACATCATACCTAGGCATTACTAAACAAATCCTTTGTGCATTGTGAATGCTCCTGGGGTTAGGGGGTCCATAAGCATATTCCTGCTTTTTCTATTTGCACATGCACCAGTCTAAAAGATACCCCCAGAAATGGGAGTCTTCCTTGTTTCCAAAACTTAACTCATACTTGGCCCTACCCTGCCCCTGCCTCCTGGAATGTCATACACTTAACTCATGTTCCAAATTACATGATGAGGTTTATTTCATCAGAAACATTATCCAGACTTCCTTTTAGCAATCTTGTCCTGAAATGCAATACAATGCAAAATATAATCTTATTAAAAATTATGCTTACCCAACTGCTTAACTCTGAAGAGAAAAAGAGCAAGTTAGACCTTTATTTTACATGACATGCCAAAATAAATTCAAGTGGATAAAAGCATTAGACATAACACTCCATCAAAACATAAAAATCATAGAAGGAAAGATGGCTAAATATTTGTCTGAATTACGGATAGGAAAGCCCTTTCTAAGATTGTAATCAGTTGAAGAAATCATAAAGGAAAATAGTGGATTGACTACATAGACAGCAAAATCTATATATAAGTAAAATTAATAAAATTAAAGAGTAAACAATATGATATATATATATATAATGGAATATTATTCAGTCATAAAAAAGAAAACTCCTGCCATTTGCAACAACATAGATGGATCTTGAGGGCATTATACTTAGTGAAATAAGTCAGACAGAGAAAGACAAATACCATTATGATCTCATCTATATGTAGAATCTGAAAGAGCCAAACTCATAAAAACAAAGTAGAATGGTGATTGCCAGGGGCTGGGGGAGTAGGGGAAGTGGTGAGATGTTGGTCAAAGGGTACAAACTTATAGTTAGAAGATGAGTAAGTTCTGGAGATCTAATGTACAAAGACTTTAGTTAATAATACTGTATTGTACACTTGGAAGTTGCTAAGAGCATCTTAAATATTCTCACCACACACACAAAAAGATAATTATAAGGTGACAGAGGTGTTAACTATTATCGTGGTAATCGTTTCACAATACATATGTATATTAAGTCATCATGTTGTATACCTTAAATTCACACAATGTCATATGTCAATTATATCTCAATAAAGCTGGAAAAAATATTTAACAATATGAAAAATATATATTTGTAGTAGAAAAGCAGGATTCAAAATTACAAGTGCAGTATGATTATACTTAGGTAAAAATAAATCTTACCCATAGAAGTAAAGATAAGAAAAATATACCCAAGTGTGACTATAGTTCAGTTGGGTGATGGGACTGTCAGTGGCTTTTTTCTCTTCTTTTCTATGTGGACCAAAATGTATCAATGAACTTTTATAGTATAAAACTATACTATAGTTTTGTCAGCCTTTTGTTGAATAATTCATGCACCAAACACTGATTTTGTAACTACCGTGTGCCAGGCCCTAGGTATGCTGTTTGTTGGAGATTTCAAAACTGTTATGACACAGTCGTCCTGGAGGAAATCACAGCCCAGTATAGGAGAGGAGGAAGGAAACACATGATTAAAATATTTAGTCATAAGTTCTATAGTAGAAGAAGGGGCTGAGGGCTATTGGTGCTATTGGGTCCCAGAGGCAGGGCAACTCATTCAGGCTGGCTTGGAGGGGAAGAGGCAGCAGGGCGTCTTTCACATGAGGGGTACCAAACAATGACACACTGTGATGGAAGGTTTGAAGAAAGGGTTAAGTATGTTACATATTCCGAGGGCAACATCTTAATAATGGTGACTGTCACATAAGATGTATACCCAGAGGATTCTAGGATGACTTGCAGGTTTCTGGCTTATAGATGCTGGTGTTCTTTAGAAAGAGGAATCCCATTTGGAGCTTGTCTCCTGTCTTGGCCCTGTTGAGTTCAGTGTACCTGTGGGCTGGGCTGGTGGAGTTATATAATATGTGGAGTTTGCGAGAGAGAGCTGGGCTGGAGACAGAAGCAGAGGTTGTAGTTGTAAATTTGGATGAAGGACCCAGGCAGGACATGGAGAGTAAGGAATAAAGCAGAGAGCCCTGGACAGGGCTCGGAGGGAAACAGACATTTAAAGAGTCGCCTGAGAAGAATCGCTCAAGGAACCAAGCCCAGGAGAGAGTGAGTTCCAGAAGCCAAGGGAGAGAGAGCTGCAGTTCATGGTGCTGAGTGCTGTGGAAAGGGCTGGAGAATAAGATCTGAAGGGCCACTTCAGGAGTCAGAACTTCTATCCAATCTGTGTATGAAGGGGAAGCAAGGCAGGAAGAGAAGCTGGAGATGGGGAAGAAGATAAAATTTGGGGAGGGTGAGGGGGTAGTGGTGACATTAGGGCATTGTAAGATCCTGGAGTGTGTTCCTAAAGGCACGAGGAAGCCCACATGTGCCAGAGGTTAGGGTAATGGCATAAAGGCAAGCAAGACATAGATTCCCTGTGCTTCCCGAATTTAAGATGTTATGGGGACACAGGCAACACCCAAATGGCTGACCAAAGAATAACTGCTTTTCTTAACCTTCTTCCAAACTTACCTCATGGTTACAGAATGTAATCTGTCAACTGGCTGGCTGCCAGCCAGAGGTGTCTGGCCATCTGAAACTTGAGCTGAGAGCCCACCCAAACTCAGATAATGTCATCGCCAAAGAGGTCCTCGTCCCCTGCTACACGCAGCCACACCTCGACTGCTCTGCTGCCAGACCCATTAAATGCTCCCTCTCTCTTCCCAGCCACCCTGGACCCCTGCCAGGACAATACTGTCATCCAAGAGCCTCCGATACATTTATCTGTCTTCCCAACAGAAAAAGCAGTGTCCATTTAAAGGACAAGTAGACAGAGATCTGCTCACTTCAGGTGTGCAGGCCATGATTTCTGGAAGCTTGCCTGGAGCTGAAGCAAGGCCAGCAACACAGCAGGACTGCGACACGGTGGGCGGGGGCAACCAGATGTCGGGGGTGGGGCAGGCAGCCCTGATGCCCATTCAGTTGCTCCTGAAGAGTTGTTTGCATCCTTCTCTTGGTACTGACATTGTGTTGTGGTTCCTAAGGTGTGTTTTGTCTCCATGTGTAAATTGTAGACCCTTGTAAGACAGGGCGATTAAATCTACTTTTTCATAAATTCCAGGACACAGTACTTCTTACAGCCCATACCCTTTCCCCCCTTTCTCCCTGTATTGCATCCAGACTTGATGTATGGAACTTGAGTGGCCATCTTGGGGTCAAAAGGTTACAAACATGGGGGAGGAAAAGGTCAAGAGCATCACCCAGTTTCTATCCATGACATCACTAAGCTGCTGAATCAATGCCAGCAGCCAGCTAGTGCAGTCCTTTAAGTTATGAGAGAAAAACAATTTTTTGGCCTAAGTCCCTTGTAAGTTAGGTTTTCTGAAACTAAATGTAATTTACCCAGCATCCATTCCCCCACTTTCTCACTCAGAGACCCCCAACTTTGTTCAGATATCCATCCTTCCTCCACACAGCTAGGTGCCCCAGGTGATGCTGATTCCATCTCCAGTTCCAGGGGTGGCATTCATTGGCCAAGTGTAATCCCATTTCCCTTGCCAGTGTTGAGTTAAGGAGCCAATGAGACGTGGGGGCTGAAATCTGTTGGGGCTTCTGGGGAAAGGCTCCCATGATACAGCAGCAAGAAGATCTGTCTCTCTCTCCTTCTTGTGAATATTGCTATTGCTATGTCCAGGTTTTGTACCTGAACTGCTGTAATCACCTTGCCTCTCCCCTGAGGATGATGCCAACACAGAAGATGGTGAGTGAAGAGACAAAAATAACCTGGATTCTCATAGACATTGTTGCTCTGCTGAATCAACGGGCCTTGAAGGCTGCCTGCCCCTTGCACTTCCTGTGCTGACACAGTGTAATCCTTTATTCTTTAATGCAGTTTGAATTGGGGGTTTTGTTACTTACTCCTGAAAGCGTCTTTACAGATAATCAGGGTATTTTAAAAAGTTTTGTTTGTGATTATCTAACGCAAGCTTTTTATAAGAAAAGGTAGGTGAAGCATCAGCCTGGGTATTTAGCATTTTTCCAATGTTGAATATGATGATACTTCTTCCATCTTAAAGGTTTAGATACAGACAGTGGTTTAGATCAAAATGTATCCTGAAGCAATTGTTAATTTTATCCTGGTCAACCTGACCCAGCCAGAAGTATGCTCAGATTTATTAAACTTGTGTCCCTAACGAAGGTAGAGAAATTGAGCCAATAATAATAGATTATCTTCTTACTGGTGGGGCTTTCGGGAACAACGAGCCAATGAGAAATAACATGCTCGCTTCTGTTGAGACTTGAGGAAGACAGAACAGTGATTCGTTCCTCATAGGAGCTGGGACTGCTGCAGTTGGCATTTCCCTGATCCCCAATCCTCTCCCAGTCACCTCTGGGACCATAAACATGGGGACCCCTGCGAATGATCTGTGGTTGGTGCAATTAATACTTATCAATTAATACTAATAATTAATTCTGGGTCTCAGAGTCATTTCATCCCAAGGAGAGGAATGCCTTGAGACCTGCCAGGTTAATATACTTCACACAGTGCCTGGCACACAAAAGGCACTCAAAACTGTGTGTTTATTGGATGAGTGAGGGAGGCCAGGCAAGTGGTACCATTTCTATATCCTCCTCTCCCCGACCTGTTAATCCAATAAACTGTCTTCTCTTTGTTTAAATGTTCATTGCTAAATATAGTCGAACAATGCAGGTGGTTTAGGGAGACTTGGAGTAGCCTGTCTGAGGTCACTGAATTATTCCAGAAACATTCTGCAGTATAACGCCTCAACCCCTGAGCCAAAACTTTAAGCCAAGGACATTTTTAGAAGCTGTGAGCTAGAGCTATTGCTTCGGGACCCAGAATTTAAACACACAATGGTGGCTCTAGCCTCTAATTCTGTCATGCTCTCAGAGACGACTGCATGAGTCTCTCACCTTTGCCCTGACAAATCCTTCCAAAAGGAACTGGAAACATTTCAGGGACATAGCCATGTCCCTCCTACTCGTGGTGAGATAGTCTGGAGAGTGTGGTCCCAGATAAAGCTATCAAATGCCCACCTTGCCTTTGAGGCTCTCTGCAAGATGTGTCTCCTTAAAGGGCTTAAATCTTCCACTTATTCTAATTTGACACTTGCTTAATAAGCAGCATTTCCAGACATGTATTCCCACTTTCAACCCTGAACATCATCACGGGGGACTTGAATACTTTCTCCTTTTCTCAGATATGTTCACCTTCTATGGATGCCCAGGATCCAGCACAGTGAAGCATAATAAAGTGCTCAATACATGTTTGTGAAATTAATGAATAAATTGCATGGATAACTAGAGTGGGAGTAGACATAGGAGACTCCTAATATATAATTACCTCACACTTAAGGCAATGTATCTGACAGAGATTCTAACTTACAAATTTGATTTAAAAAAATGCAATGCGAGGGAGGGTCTGAAAGCTGAAACTGGGAGGGTGTTTAATCTTCGATATATGATCATAAATATAAAGACAGCTATTTGTTGTTTATTCTACATACTTGAATTGCTGGCATGGTATTAGGTGCTACATATATGGCATTGCATTTCATTCTTACAATGACCTTATATAGTAAATATTATTGTTGTAATTCCTGTTCTAAAGATGAGGAAATTTAGGACCCAGAGGATTAAGTAATTTTCCTCTGGTCATGCAGCTAGAAGTGGTCTATGCATGCACTTGACTTCTTTATAACCCTGTTAGGGTGACCAGGGGTCACCTGTTAGGGTAACTCTAAGACCCTTATCAGATCTGAAAGAGGAAATAAGAGGAAACTTGGAATCAGGTAGACGCTGAGAAGACTTCAAAGCTGTAAAAATCTCTTTAGGCACTATTGAAATCCACACGAGCATGGGTTTGGCTAACATTTTGTCCACTTTCCAATGAGAAGTTTTCAACCCTTTCCCTATTAAAAAATACCTCTAATGCTTTGACCCAAGTCAATATAAATGATAGATATGTGTATGACAGAGAAGAAGGACGGAAGGTAACTGCTTCCCCTGCACTACAGTGCTATAATGAGAGCAAGCATGTTTAATCTTCACACAGAAATACTCAACAGCTCAGCAGCTTCGCTCAATAGAACTTGTGTGTTCCGAATTTTGTGCTAGCATTTTGTCTTGCTCCCAGAATGTCCCTTAATCCCACCACCATCGGCCTAAATCCTGCTCTTCCATTAATGTTAGCTCAAATCCGATTCACCATTCTAGCTTGCAGTGATAATTCTAAGAGTTGGCATTTATTGAGCCCTTACTATATGCCAGATCCTGTGCTAAACACTTTAATTATTACTTAATTGCCACAATAGTGCTGTGTAGGAGGAACTACTATTAATCTATAGACAAGAAAACTAAGTCACAAAGCAATTAAATAACATTCCCACCATCATATAACAAGGAATAAGTAGAAGAAGAGTCACCTCTTTTTATTTGTTGGTCAATCATATTTTTAAAAAATTGATTCCAATTCGGGGGCACTTAAAATAGATCCCTTGGTGTTTCATTTATCAGGTGGTTGTCTTAAAGACATGAAAAGTACCTAGATTCAAGGAAATTTATCCACTCACAGTAACTAGTACAGAAAAACTCACATGAATATATTGCCTTTTAGAAATTTCTGTTTTCAAGGGATGTCTTCATTTCATGGCATTATTACTTTTTTCATACCCAACTAATGCCCTAATTCCTCAGTGAAGCTTTATGATGCAGCTTAACAGCCGTGGAATGGTTTTAGTTTTATCACAATAGGTAGGTCTGATGCCCTGGGAAAGATTCAAACGTTTTAAGACATAGTTTCTGGTACAAAAAGATTAAAATCATGATTTTGAAGACTATCTAATGACAAGGATATATTGATTTAAAAAAAGTACCGTACAAAATATACAGTATCAAGCCATAATTTAAATTTAAAATATCCACTTTAGATACATATTTTAAAAACCATGGAAATAAGTACAATAAATGTTAAGAGTGGTTAGTTCTAAATGGTAGAGTAATATGTGGTTTTCATTTTCTTTTTTTATACTTTCTTTTATTTTCTAATTTTTCTACAATGAGCATGTAGTGCTTTTATAACCAGAAAACAACAAAAAATCGCTTTCCAGTAAAAAGAACTAAGGTTCTTTGGGGGAAATGGCTGAGCCCATGTCTAAGGCAGGAAAAGTACAAGGTGAGTCTTGACACATTGTTGTTTCAGAAAGTAAGGAAACAGCTCAAAGACTAATGGGATTGTGTCAGAAGGTTCTAGGAAGGGGCTCAGAGGGCTCCCACTGGCTAAATTTAGAACAATGAGAGTATCAAAAATAATGATGGGTGTAACTAACGGCAACACACTAAATGACTATGATAGAGGAAAAAAGGAAAGAAAACATGCTGGATAAGAAATGTTGATATAATGATAGTTAGAAAACCATTTTGCAACTCCTAATGTAATACTTGATTAAAGCAAGAACAATCAATGGATGATAAAACTATCAGGTGAAAGGTTGCTGAGAGACTAGATAATATCATTGTACAGACAGAGTATTTATTGCAAAGAAGATAAATGTTCCTTTAACGAGACATTTGGCAGATCTTACCTTAGCCAAGTAATCAAACTTAACATCAGTAAGAGCGTGGCAGTCTGACAACATGTTCTTTCGATATGATGCAACACGAAGTTCACAACATCTCTGAAGTATTCTTGTCAAAAATATTTAACCTGAATCCAATCAAGCCTTGAGATCTAGCTTTGTCTAGATCACAGGGAATTGAGGAGAAAGGGAAGTTAATAACATCGTGAGCAAACAATAAGACAAATTCAGAATGCAATACACTCTATAAGGTGAGTAATTTTCTCAGATTCTTCAAAAAGTCAAAGCAATAAAAAGAGCAGAAGTATTCTTTTTTAAATTTAGTATACTTTATTTTATAGAGAAGTTTTAGGTTTGCAGAAAATTTGAACAGAAAGCACAGAATTCCCATATACCCTCTTCCAATCCCTGTAATTTCTCCTATTATTAACATCTTGCATTAATTTTATATTCGTTACAATTGATGAACCCATACTAATACATTATTATTAACTAAAGGCTATAGTTTACATTAGGGTTTACTATTTTCATATTTGTGTTGTACATTCTATGGGTTTTGAAAAGTGTATAATATCATGTATCCACCATTACAGAATCATACCGAATAGTTTCACTGCCCCCCACAAAATCCTCTGTGCTCCACCTATTCATCCTTCCATCCACTCCCTAAACCCATGGCAACCACTGATCTTTATACTGTCTCCATTGTTTTGCCTTTTCCAGAATGTCATAGAGTTGGAATCATACAGTATGTAGCCTTTTCAGATTGATTATTTTACTTAGCAATATGCACTTAAGGTGGATTACTCTTAAAAGTGACCAAATATAGTAATGCATGAACTTAGATTTGATCACGATTTTTTTTTTTTTTTTTTGGTGTATGCGGGCCTCTCACTGTTGTGGCCTCTCCCATTGCGGAGCACAGGCTCCGGACACGCAGGCTCAGCGGCCATGGCTCATGGGCCCAGCCGCTCTGCAGCATGTGGGATCTTCCCGGACCGGGGCACGAACCCGTGTCCCCTGCATCGGCAGGCGGACTCTCAACCACTGCGCCACCAGGGAAGCCCTGATCACAATTTTTTAAATGGATATAAAAGACATTCTGGGGACAACTGGGGAATTTGAATATGAACAGGATATTAGAAAATATAAGAGAATTAGTAATAATTTCTCAGACATGCTCATGGTGTTTTGGTTAGGTAGAAAAATGTCCTTAGTCTTAGGAGACGCTGCTGAAGTATTTAACATTAAGTATCATGATGTCTGCACTTACCTTCAAGTGCCACAGCAAATATATATGTGTTTGTATGTGGGGCAGGCAGGGGGAGGCTGAGAGAGAAAATGAGAGAGAAAATATGGCAAAATATTACAATTACTGAAACTAGAAGGATATGCAGGTATTCAATGTAATATTACTTTGACTTTTGTATTTGTTTGAAATTTACCCCTTAAATATTATGCTAAAGACTCTGCTTATCTTTGGTAAAGTCCCTTTTGGGTCAGTTCTACCAGAATCATTAACTGTGTTCCTCAATGTGACTCTAAGTTAAGGAGAGCTCCTCACTTAGTAAGGGTTCAATGCTCAGATAGGACGATTAGAAGAAACACACTGATAGTAGCCCCAGGGATTTCACAGATGTTACATTTTAGTATACTATATAAATCAATCAGTGAAAATGTTGAATGAAACTGAGAATTTCTTTGGACTTAAATTAAGTTCCCCAATAAAATCTCCTATCTGTACAATTGCTAACCAGTTAGATTTAAAAAGCATCACATAAATGCCCCAAGTCACAATCTGACCCTTTATTTTTCTTCACAGCATTAACCTCACCTGCCATATTATATACTTATTTGCTTACTGTCTCTCTCTTCCCATTAGAATGTAAGCTTCTTGAGGTGTCAATAATCTTAATTCCTAAATTTAACTTTTCAGCAACCACTTTTGATATATCAACCACTATATTACCAATATTTGGGATGGTACCTAGTACATAAATAGCACTCAATAAGTATATTCGTGGATATTCAGTTGTTTCCAATTTCTCACTATTATAAAATAAGGTAGCAATAATAATTCTTGTGCATATGTTCTTAGGCATTTGTGTAAGAGTTTCTCTAACGTATATTCCTAAGAGTTGCATTGCTGGATTAAAGTTATGTACATCTTCAAAGTTACTGGATATTGCCAAAGTGTTCTCTAGAGAAGGCTAATTTTCATCTCCTATTTCTTTTCCATCATTCATTCTTTCATGTATTTATTCATTCAACGAGCCTTTATTGAGTACCTACTATATACCAGATACTATCACAGGTACTGAAGATAGAGTAGTAAACAAAACACAGCCTTCAATGAGCTTATGTTTTAAGAGTTGTAGTTCATCTTCTTTGGAGAAATGTCCATTTAGGTCTTTTGCCCATTTTTGGATTGGGTTGTTTGTTTTTTTGATATTGAGCTGCATGAGCTGCATGAGCTGCTTGTATATTTTGGAGATTAATCCTTTGTCAGTTGCTTCGTTTGCAAATATTTTCTCCCATTCTGATAGACATTTCTCCAAAGAAGATATACAGATTGCCAACATCACTAATCAATCATTAGAGAAATCCAAATCAAAACTACACTGAGGTATCACCTCACACCAGTTAGAATGGGCATCATCAGAAAATCTACAAACACTAAATGCTGGAGAGGGTGTGGAGAAAAGGGAACCCTCCTATACTGCTGGTGGGAATGTGAACTGGTACAGCCACTATGGAGAACAGTATGGAGGTGCCTTAAAAAACTAAAAATAGAACTACCATATGACCCAGCAATCCCACTACTGGACATATACCCAGAGAAAACCATAATTCAAAAGGAGTCATGTACCATAATGCTCACTGCAGCACTATTTACAATAGCCAGGACAGGGAAGCGTCCTAAGTGTCCATCAACAGATGAATGGATAAAGAATATGTGGCACATATACAATGGAATATTACTCAACCATAAAAAGAAACGAAATTGAGTCATTTGTAATGAGGTGGATGGAACTAGAGTCTGTCATACAGAGTGAAGTAAGTCAGAAAGAGAAAAACAAATACCATATGCTAACACATATATATGGAATCTAAAAAAAAAAATGGCTCTGAAGAACCTAGGGGCAGGACAGGAATAAAGACACAGACATAGAGAATGGACTTGAGGACACGGGGAGGGGGAAGGGTAAGCTGGGACAAAGTGAGAGAGTGACATGGACATATATACGCTACCAAATGTAAAATAGATAGCTAGTGGGAAGCAGCCGCATAGCACAGGGAGATCAGCTCAGTGCTTTGTGACCACCTAGAGGGGTGGGGTAGGGAGGGTGGGAGGGAGACGCAAGAGGGAACAGATATGGGGATATATATATATGTATAGCTGATTCACTTTGTTATACAGCAGAAAGTAACACACCATTGTAAAGCAATTATACTCCAATAAAGATGTTAAAAAAAAAAAAAGAGTAGCAGTTCAGGGAGGAGGAAGACAGACAATAAACAAATAAATATGTATGTCAGGTGGTTACAAGTATTACCAAGGAAGAGAAGGCAGGGTAAGACAGAAGGGGACTAGCAGTGCTAGTTTAGGTAGGCTGGTGTAATAGTCTTGGCCCCAGGGCCGGAGCCACAGGCCCAAGTTGAGCCACAGATGATTATTCCCAGGCCTTGAAAGCTAATGGAATGTGCTTTCCTGGGTTTTATTATTGCTTAGGACATGTGATCCCTTTCTACCGTCTGTTTTCTCCCTTTTGTAGTAAATGTCTATAACCACTACCCTATGCCTGTCCCACCACTGGATTTTGGAAGCAGTTAACTATTCTTGTTTCACCAGTCTACACGGAGAGGAATTTTGTGCCAGGAATGATCGTCCCAGAGTCTCTCCCATCCCTTTAGATGATGAGATATAGGACTCCTGAGCTGAAAAAATTGAGATGAGATTTTGGCCTTGAACTGATGATTGAATGGGTTGAGACTTTTGTGAATATTGGAATGAGGTGAGTGCAAGTCATCAACATAGTGATAGTATTGAACACCTTGGAACTGATTGAGATCAGCTAAGCAGTGGGTGAAGGTAAAGAGGAACAGATGTCTAGAAACTCAGCCCTGAGATATGCCAACACTAGAGGTCATTAGGAAGAAGAGAAACTGGCAAAAAAAAAAAAAAAAAAAAAGGAAAAGCCAGTGAAGCAGGAAGAGAAGGAAGAGAAGTATTCTGAAATAAAAGACAAGGGACCAGTACCTGAACATGTCTCAGGAAAACGATTTTCAAACTGGAATTCTCCCTCTAGCTAATTTATGCATCAAATTTGAGGATAGATAAATCCTCAGAGATTTGCCTGTCTTCCACCCTTTCTCAGCAAGCTATTGGACAATCTGCAAGGGAGGTAACCATGAAAGAGGACAATAGGAAACCCAGGAAAAGGGGATTCATCACAGGAGAGAAGCAGAGGAAGTTCCTAAGATAACAGTGAAGGGAGAAGCTGGAAATCTCTGGGAGAAAGCTGTTTTCCATAGGGGAAAATGGAATTGACAGTTATCAGATACACTCGATCAGATTTAATTAGGGAAGTGAAAATGCGTGTGTGTATGTGCTTCTGCGTGAGCATTTGGTGCAGGGGAGACAGGGGCATGAGCCAAGTTTTCATCTTCTCTATTCTGCTGAGAAGTCAGGAGATAATATTAATTTAATATCAATTTAAAATTGATAAATCAAACAATAGCAATTTAAGAATATTATTCACTTAAATATTGGAAGAAAGAGCTAAAGAGTTAAAAGTGGTTGCCACTGAGAAACAGGAATCAGGAGAGGTGAAGAATGGGACAATGGGCCTTAGTGTTTTATTTATAAGCCTTTAAGCGCTTATATATATACGTTATATACATATTAGTAGATATATATTCTTTTTCAGATTCTTTTCCATTAGAGGTTATTACAAGATATTGAATATGGTTCCCTGTGCTATACAGTAGGTCCTAGTTGTTTATCTATTTTATATATAGTAGTGTGTATATGTTAATCCCAAACTCCTAATTTATCTCTTTTAAAAAGCTAATTTAAAAAGGAACGAGATAAGTATTCTGTAGATCAAGTGAACAAAATTTCTTGAGAATAGTAAAATCAAGTTAGCTGAGGCCCAAGCATTGAACAATGGGTTCCTCAAAGGGCAGGTTATCAGACATTGGTAAGCGTCGGTTTGGAAGAATAGGAGTAGAGGAAGCCTGAATAAAGTTCAAGAAAGAATGGGAGAAGAGGAAATGGACATGGCTTGTGTTTTTACAGTTTTAATGGGCTTTGATGCACAGAAGTTTTAATTCCAGTTCAAACTTACCCATTTCCTTTGCGGTTTGTACTTATTTTGTGTCCTTTTAAAGAAAGCATTCCTACATTTTCTTCCAAAAGTTATTGTCTGTGCTTTCTTATTACTTTAAAGACATAAATTTATTAAAGTGAGAAACTTTATTTTAAAATAAAAAATGATGACACGAACTTTCTTTTCCCACAGTTTTCTAACTTCCTTGGACAAAAGGTCAAATCATTTTTTCTCAAAAAGAGGATAGCAACTAAATATTCCTCTTTGGGGGATGTCTCATGGCATAATTTGAAACAGCCCTCTAGCAAGTTTAAGATATGGAAGTGTTTGTTGTGTTTTTATGGGGAGATGGTTCCCTTGAAGGAAAGAACAAGTATATCAGTATAGATTATCAAAAATCTTTACCCATGGAACTACTAAATTGTAACGTAGTGTTGCAGAACTCAGTATGGTTGCTTTACCCCTTGCTACTTGAAGTGTGGTTCATGAACCAGGAGGTCAGCCTTGCCTGGGAGTTTGTTAGAAACACAGAATCTCAGGCCCCACCTCCAACCTGCTGAATTAGAGTCTGCGTGTTTTTTTAAATAAGTTTATTTATCTTTTTATTTTTGGCTGTATTGGGTCTTCGTTGCTGCACACAGGCTTTCTCTAGTTGCGGTGAGTGGGGGCTGGTGGCTTCTCTTGTTGCAGAGCACGGGCTCAGTAGTCGTGGCTCGCGGGCTCTAGAGCGCAGGCTCAGTAGTTGTGGCACACAGGCTTGGTTGCTCCGCGGCATGTGGGATATTCCCAGACCAGGGGTCGAACCCGTGTCTCCTGCATTGTCAGGTAGATTCTTAACCACTGCACCACCAGAGAAGTCCCAGAGTCTAATTTTAATAAGGACTCCAAGTGACTCCTATGCTCGTGGAAGCTTGAGAAGTGTGGTCTTAAACCATGAGACATAGAAGTGTGCAAAGATATATCTCCAATAATTTTCCTCTTCTGAGTGTGGTGGTTCTCAAACTTTCCTGCATGTTGAAATCACCTGGATTTCAGGTGATTTCACTGATGTGGTGCCTGAGTCCCACTCCCAGAAATTCTGATGTGATTGGTCTGGAGTACAGTCTGGACACTGAAATTTTTTAAAGCTCCCCAGGTGAGTCTAGCGTGCACACAAAGTTGAGAAGCATAGCCCCAGAGAACCTGTAATTTAGAAATGCTTTTGGCTGCAAGTAATAGCAAGCCCGAGCAGTGGTGGCTTAAGCCAGTGGTTCTCAGACTTCGTTGCACATTAGAGTCACTTGAGGAGATATAAAAATCCTGATGCCCAGGCTGCACCCCAAAAGATGCTGACTTAATTATCCTGGGTGCAGTCTGGTGGTAGATATTGTCAGGCTGGTTGAGTAGCTCGGTCAGGTTAACTAATACCCAGCTCTCTCTCCCCTCTCTCTTCCATTGAATAGAATTGTAGATGGGACTTGCCAGCCCTCTTTGTAGCCTGGGTAGCCACATGCCTGTGTTCTTGCCAATGGAATATGAGTAGAAGCATGTGTCACTTCTGGGCCGGCACCATACAACTTCCTAGATGTGCCACTCCATACTCATCCCCCTCCCTCCTGGTTGGAAAGGTCATGCCCAGAATAACCTTGGAAGGCATGTGTTGAAGATGACTCTTACCAAGAGTTCCTACATGGAGATAGGAAGAGCCACCCACCCACCTGACACTCCCAACACAGACTGTTCTGTGAAAGAGACACAGTCATCAGAGTCTTTGCATTATGTAGGCATTTTAGCTATCTACCAAAATCAGACATCATCTTTTCTTATCTTTGTAATACCCAAGTGCGGCAAGTATCACTATGCCCCTTTTACATATGAGAAAGCTAAGACATAGTCACATAGCTAGAAGGTGGCAGAGAATAGGCTTCAAACCAAGTTTTTGTTAAACAAAACCCAGGCTCTCAATCGCATACCATATATTTTCCCATGGATTTCTAAAAGCAAGAACATTTAGAGTTGGAAACAATGAAGTCGATAGAGTCTGTAGTTAAAGCAGAAAACATCTGTGCTTCAAAAACTGAATGATTAGATTCTGCATTTGGTGACTTGTTGCTCAGTAATTTTTTTTTGTGTGTGTGTGGTACGTGGGCCTCTCACTGTTGTGGCCTCTCCCGTTACGGAGCACAGGCTCCGGATGCGCAGGCTCAGCGGCCATGGCTCACGGGCCCAGCCACTCCGCGGCATGTGGGATCTTCCCGGACCGGGGCACGAACCTGTGTCCCCTGCATCGGCAGGCGGACTCCCAACCACTGCGCCACCAGGGAAGCCCGCTCAGTAATTTTTAACTGTGTATTTTTGGTTCACCTATCCCATCCCCCTGGCTGCTTCTTTTTCACATGTGTTCTATATGTTCACGTGTCTGTTCTATATGCTGCCACTATGTTAGTCTCCCTAAAAAACGACCTTCTCATGTCACCTCCTTTCACTTCCATCTTCAGAACCTACCAGCCAAAGTTCAAATTCCTCATCCAGTCCTAACCATACTCCTCCTACATAGGCACTCTGCTCCAGCCACATTTGCCTATCTCACTTTACCAATTCACAAACTTTCATGGGAAGAAGGAACTTTAAGGTCAGGTAATTCAACGACCACCTGCATCAGCTAACTATTGCTGTGCAACAAACCTAAAACTTAGTGCCTTAAAACGACGATTTCTTATTTCTCACCATTCTGTGAGTTGACCGTGTGGTTCTTCTGTTGGTCTCACTTGTGTTCACTCACATGATTCCATCTGGCTGGCAGCGAAGTTGGACTGGAAGTTCCTTAAGGCCTCTCTCACATGACTAGGTGCTGTGTGCTGTCCGCTAGAGCACCTCCAGGCTCCTCCATGTGGCCTCTACAACAGGATAATCTGGACTTCCTTATATCTGGCTTCCAACTGGAGAAAGGCAGAAACTACTGGACCTTTCCAAACTTAGGCCTGTATCCTACACGATGTCACTTCTGCTACATTCTATTGGTCAAAGCAAGTCATGGGGCAGCCCAGAGGGACTCCATCTCCTGAAGGGAAGAGTGGCAAAGAATCTGCGGCTATCTCTAATGCACTGTGCAGCCTCATTCCTTCTACATACCTCCTCCCCACCTCTACCCAATATTCCTTCTCAGCACAGCCACATTACAGTGTTTCAGGAGTGGGCCCCAGGGCTGGACTTGCCTATGTTTGAATCCCAACTCTACGACCTACCTGCTCTGTGAACTTGAGCGAGTTACCACACCTCTCTGTGCCTCAATTTGTTCAACCATAAATTTGGGAGGTAGGGTTGGGTGTGGATATAAATCTTACATTTAGGGTTGTTGTGAGAATTAAATGAGTGAATACAGAGTGCTAGAACAGTGCCTGGCTTTGGTAAGTGCTTCATAAATGTTATCTATTGCTAGTAGTTGGTTGATCTAGTTTTTCTTAGTTTGGTGCAGAACACAAAGGGGTCAGGCTGGGCCTGGAGTTTAGGCTCCAGGGCAGAGGGTGCTAGAGGAAGGGATATATACCATCCCTGAGGCACCATGCTTGCACCAAAATGCCTGGACTTCGTTGATTATGTGAGGAGTATTTTAGGCAGAGGAGGGCGTCTATGTGCTTCTTTCTCAGCTTCTGAAAGTGTTCCCCTAAGATAGAATCCCTACGTCTGTAAGGCTGAACCACACATCTAACGCCCTAAAAAGTAACCTCAAAATCATCTAAAGTTCAGCTTTCCTGGTTTAATAGTGCTTCAACTTCATCCTAGCAAACTATGGACACCCCCAGTACTTAAATACCTTGTTTTTCACAAGGGCACTTTTCAGATCCAAAGGAGAAGCCTACAGCAGAAGCTTGTCTGCAGGATTCGGGATACTGGCAATTCTGATCTTGGCACACAGCACACTCAGCCCTGAGTAGTCATGATTTATAGCAGCAGAGTCTGGGCAGGAAATCCAGCAGCTCCCACTACACATGACAGAACACAGAACCCAAAGCACACAGACTATGTGGTGAGGGGAGTGGGGCAGAGCTAGGGGAAGGAACTGGGAGCCCAGGGCAGACCTCTGTGGGCATTGCTAGCCCCTCTCTCTGACCATCAGTCATATTCTGTGCCTGTGAGTCTTATTTTTCCATTCCCATTCTTTTGCAAATGGGTTAATCATTGCTCTAAGAGAGAGAGGAGGGGAAAAAATGATTTAAATTCACTCAGAGGCTGAGGGTAATCATACTAATGCATTAGTTCAGATGTTATTTCAGGACAAGATTGCTATTAGTCTGCTGTAATTCATCTGAAAGTTCTGTAATAAGCCTTCCTGCCATTATTATTTGTTTTACAGCACAAAATATGCAAAGTGTAGTCTGAGAGATGAAAATCATATATAGCTCTTAGGCCTAAAATTCTGAAATAAATTTATTTTGCGTCCTTATTGTCTTCAAGTTATATTTTTGAAGCGTCAAGTATGGATATAGCACTGTGCTAGGCACTGGGAGGGGTGGGATACAGGAAAAGAGAATTAGATGTTTATTGAGTCCATAACTCTGGTTAGGCACCCTGACAATATTGGATTTCTAATGAGCCCTGGAAATCATAGGCTGTCCTCAATAGCTTATAATGTAGAAGTGGAGATGGCATGCACACACGTGAATGATAACATATTCATGTTACTCGTATTTCTTTCCAGCTTTATAGAAACATAATTAACAAATGAAAAATTGTATGTATTTAAGGTCTACAACATGATGTTTTGACATATGTATACATTTTGAAATGTTTACTGCAATCAAGCTAATTGACATATCCATCATTTCATAGTTACTTTTTTTTTTTTT
>NW_021703778.1:125764158-125960636 GCF_005190385.1 Monodon monoceros | reverse complement strand
TGTTCCTTTTTTTTTTTTTTTTTTTTTTTTGCCGTACGCGGGCCTCTCACTGTTGTGGCCTCTCCCGTTGCGGAGCACAGGCTCCGGACGCGCAGGCTCAGCGGCCATGGCTCACGGGCCCAGCTGCTCCGCGGCATGTGGGATCCTCCCGGACCGGGTCACGAACCCGTGTCCCCTGCATCAGCAGGCGGACTCTCAACCACTGCGCCACCAGGAAAGCCCCAAGTGCTCCTTCTTTTTAAAGGCTGAATAATATTAGAGCATATATATATATATATATATATATACACACACACACACAACATTTTCTTTATCCATTCTTCCGTTGATAGTTACGTAGGTTGTTCCCATATCTCGGCATACTGAATAATGCTGCAATGAAATGGAAGTGCAGATATCTCTTCAAAATACTGATTTCATTTCCTTTGGATATATATCCAGAAGTAAAATTGCCGAATCTATGGCAGTTCTATTTTTAACTTTTTGAGGAACCTCCATACTGTTTTCCATAATGGCTGTACAAATGTACATTCCTACCAACAGTGCACAAAGGTTCCCTTTTCTCAACGTCCTCAATACTTATCTTTTGCCTTGTTGATAATAGCTATCCTAACATGTGTATGGTGACATCTCATAGTTTTAATTTGCATATCCCTGTTGATTAGCTATGTTGAGTAGTTTTCATGTACCTGTTGTCCATTTGCATGTCTTCTTTTGAGAAATGTCTATCCAGGTCGTTTAACCATTTTTAAATCAGGTTATCTATTTTCTTGCTTTGAGTTGAGTTCCTTGTATATTTTGGATATTAACTCCTCAGCAGGTACAGTTTGCAAATATTTTCTCCCATTTTGTAGGTTTTCTCTTCATTCTGTTGATTATTTCCTTTGCTGTGTAGAAGCTTTTTAGTTTGATGCACTCCTATTTGTCTATTTTTGCTTTTGTTGCCTTTGCTTTTGGGATAATATCCAAAAAAATAACTGGCCAGACCAATGTCAAGAAGCTTTTTCCCTATGTTTTCTCCTAGTAGTTTTAGGTCTTGTGTTTAGGTCTTTAATCCATTTTGAGTTGACTTTTGCATATGGTGTAAGATAAGGGTATAGTTTCATTCTTCTCTATGTGGATATCCAGTTTTCCCAACACCATTTGTTGAAAAGATCATCCTTTCCCAATTGTGTATTCTTGGCACCTTTGTCAAAAATCAGTCAACTGTATATGCGTGGATTTATTTCTGTGCTCCCTATTCTGTTTCAGGGGTCTAAATATCTGCTGTTATGCCTGTACCATACTGTTTTGATTACTATAGCTTTGTTGTATGTTTTGAAACCAGGGCATAGGATGCCTCCAGCTTTGTTCTTCCTGCTCAGGATTGCTTTGGTTTAAGGCAAGAGATTAACATAAAGAAATACTTTGAGACCAATTGAATATGGATTGTAAGTGTGAGCTCCTGTGGTCATGGGCGACTTTCTCAAGGAGCAGCACCATGCCCTTCAATCTCTAGATTATTAATCTAGAGGTTGACGAGCATGAACTCAGAGTCCGGATTCAGGGTCTGCCTTTCCCATGTACCAGCCGTGTGAATCTGGCTAAGCTACTTGCCTCCTCTGTGTTTTGGTTTCTTCACCTGTAAAATGGACATGAGTTACATCTACCTCACAGAGTTGTTGTGAAAATTAAATGAAGATAAAATACTGAGACTAACCATATCATTAGTATCATCCAAGTGCTGGTTATTAGTATTTTTTTAAATTGTTTTGATGGGCAGAGGAGAAGGAGGTGAAATAATGTCAGTCTCATGGTAGAGGATGACATAAGCCATCTGCTATAGGACAAGAGTAATTAGCACAGTGTTGGCACGGCCTCTCTCACTCTCCATCCTTTTGCTTGCTTGGCTCTTAGAGTCAGAGAGTGTGGGAAATAGAAATGGAGGGGACACAGGATTTACTCTAGTCAATCTCGTGTATTCTCTTTGACATTTTTCAAGAGGTTGCATAGGGCTTGCATGGCTTTTCAGCTACTTTTGCCCTCTGACTGCTCTTTGTTTAGATGTACCATGAGACAGAGACTGGCAAGAGGGGCTTCTGGTCATTTCCCCCTAATCTGAAGTGATCCAGCCACATCTGAACCCTCGGGGCACTTTGTCTGAACTACTGTTTTTGTGTTTTAACCCGTGCCTAGTCTGTACCATAGTGTGTTTACTTTTGCACATGTCATACGACCCTGATGAACCCCATGAGGGTTAAGGCTGGGCCTTACTTGCTTTGTATTCTGACCACAGTGCTTTAAACAGAATAGCTGCTATAAGTATTGCTGAAATAAGGAAAGGGTATATTCTAGGGTGTGTGATAAGCCCACTATTTGAAAAAAGGATTCCAACCTTAAATAGTGGACGTTTTAAGAATTTCATAATCCCGATCTTGAATAAGACTTCTGTTCATTCCAGGAACTGGAACGGCATCTTCAATTTGAAGGTAAAACGTGACCACTTGTTTTCATGTCAGATACTGGCATCAGAGAGAAAAGCCCTGGTCAGCCTTGGGCATGGAACAACAGCACCATGCTGGTTCCCTCCTGAAATACAGCACTTTATCAATAATGAGCCGGAGCTGGGGCTGTAATGCTATGAATGAAATTTGCATCCTAGTCAGTTAGCTGTGAGCATAATTTGAAGGCAGAAACAGATATTTTAAGATCAATTGCACTTTCAGCCAATGATGCTAAGAAACCTCTTCACTGTACAATATTTAAAAGGAAACTCATCACCCATATTGCAGTTTAGAAAATAATCACAGGAGAGGAAAATATCCAGATAAATTTTGGTTTTCAGCTATCTCTTCCAGTGGTATCACTGTATAAGAAATTCTTATAATTCAAAATAGAAGTTTAGAGAAGTAGTTGGATATTTACAGCATTTAATTCACTCCTTCCCACTAACCCCCAGGCCAGTGGGGATTAATACATGAGAAGGCAAGTGTCACTGGGGTCAATTGAAAGGGTTTCAGAGAAATAAGAGGTACAAGGTAAATACCATCAATAAAGCAGAGTGCGACCTATTTGTTAAATGCTGTTTTGAGGGTGGAGGCTACAAAACAGTGGTTTTCAATCCTGGCTGTACATTAGAGTCATTTTTTTTTCCTGTTTGTTTTTATTTTTACTTTTTGTTGAAATGTGACATATGTTCCATGAAGTGTACTAATCTCAAGTGGAACGCTTAATGAATTTTTACAAGGGCACCTACCTGTGTACACCATCAGATAGGATATAGAACATTTCTAGCACCCTAGAAGCCTCCCTAGGGGTAATCGCTCTCCTGACTTCTATCACCATGGACAAATTTTGCCCAATCTCAAACTTCATATAAATAAGATCATGCAATATACATTCTTATGCACTTTTTTTTTACTGAATATAATGTCTATGTGATTCATCAATGGTATGTATACTTATATGTTGTATGTATATTATATATGCTGTTTAGTGTTCTAATATATGAATATATCACAGTTTATTCTACTGCTTGACTTCTTTTCAGGGTAAAGCAAATGGATCTGTTTATACATGAATGGAATATCTCTGGAAAAAATTTAACAGTTCCTCTAGGAAGGGAAACTCAGTGACTATAGGGCAAGAAAGAGACAGAAATTCACTGTCTACATACAACTCTTTGTAGCTCTTGATTTTGTACAATGTATTTGCTATATATAATACATATAAATTAAACATTTATTTAAAATTAAGCCCTTCGGGACTTCCATGGTGGCAGAGTGGTTAAGAATCCACCTGCCAATGTAGGGGATATGGGTTTGAGCCCTGGTCCGGGAAGATCCCACATGCTGCAGAGCAACTAAGCCCATGCGCCACAACTATTGAGCCTGCACACTAGAGCCATGAGTCACAGCTATTGAGCCCACATGCCACAACTACTGAAGCCCGCACACCTAGAACCCATGCTCCACAGCAAGAGAAGCCACCATAATGAGAAGCCTGTGCACCACAACGAAGAGTAGCCCCCACTCGCCGCAACTAGAGAAAGCCTGCATGCAGCAACGAAGACCCAATGCAGCCAAAAATAAATAAATAAATGAATAACTAACTAAATATTTTTTAAAAATAACAATAAAAAAATAAAATTAAATTAAGTCTTACTTAAATATAAAACATGATACCATAAAACTCCTAGAAGAGAACCGAGGCAAAACATTCTCTGACATAAATCATACCAATGTTTTCTTAGGTCAGTCTACCAAGGCAATAGAAATAAAAGCAAAAATAAACAAATGGGACCTAATCAAACTTATAAAGCTTTTGCACAGCAAAGGAAACTATAAACAAGACAAAAAGACAACCTATGGACTGGGAGAAGATATTTGGAAATGATGAGGCCGACAAGGGTTTAATTTCCAAAATATACAGACAGCTCATACAACTCAATAACAACAACAACAACAAAAACCCAAAAAACAAACAACCCAATCAAAAATTGGGCATAAGACCTAGATAGACATTTCTCCAAAGAAGACATACAGATGGCCAATAGGCAAATGAAAAGATGCTCAACGTCACAAATTATTAGAGAAATGCAAATCAAAACTACAATGAGGTGCCACCTCACACAGGTCAGAATGGCCATCATTAAAAAGTCTACAAATAACAAATGCTGGAGAAGGTGTGGAGAAAAGGGAACCCTCCTACACTATTGGTGAGAATGTAAATTGGTGTAGCCACTATGAAGAACAGTATGGAGGTTCCTCAAAAAACTAAAAATAGAGTTGCCAGATGATCCAGCAATCCCACTCCTGGGCATATATCTAGAGAAAACTATAATTTGAAAAGATACACGTACCCCTATGTTCATAGCAGCACTATTTATAATAGCTATGACATGGAAACAACCTAAATGTCCATAGACAGATGAATGGATAAAGAAGATGTGGTATATATATATATACAATAGAATATTACTCAGCCATAAAAAACAATTAAAGAATGCCATTTGCCACTACATGGAAGGACCCAGAGATTATCATACTAAACAAAGTAAGTTAGAAAGAGAAAGACAAACACCACATGATATCGCTTACATGTGGAATCTAAAATATGACACAAATGGATTTATCTATGAAACAGACTCACAGACAGAGAGAACAGACTTGTGGTTGCCAAGGGGGAAGGGGGTTGGTAGAGGGTTGGATCGGGAGTTTGGGACTAGCAGATGCAAATTATTGTATATAGAATGGATAAACAACAAGGTCCTATTGTATAGCACAGGGAACTATATTAAATATCCTGTAATAAACCATAATGGAAAAGAATATGAAAAAGAATATTTATATCCATACCTGAATCACTTTGCTGTACATCAGAAGCTAACACAACATTGTAAGTCAAGTATACTTCAAAAAAAAAAAAACTAAAAAAATTTAAGTGTTTCTTGTGTCTTGACTCTGGAAATTCATTCAACTATTGACAGACACTTGGATTGCTTCCAGTTTTTGCCTATTATGAAAAAAGCTTCTGTGAATAACCTTGTACATGTCTTTTGGTGCCAAATTCTCTTGGGCACATACCTAAGCATGGAATTGCTGGGTCATAAGGAAAGTATATATTTAGCTTTAGTAGATACTGTCCAACATTTTCCAAGATGGCTATATTAATTTATATTCCTACCAGCACTGTATGAGAGTTCCAGTTGCTCTATGTCTTCTCCAGCAGTTGCTATTATCCAATTAAAAAAATTATAGCTTAGGGACCATTATAAGGTACCATCCCCAGAGAGCCTTGTGTGATTCTTCTGGGGCAGGACTCATGCATTGGTACTTTTGGAAGTTCTCCCGGCTTATTCCAATGTTCAGCCAGGGCTGAGAACCACACACTAGAATGATGCCTAAATTTCACAATCAGCTGGAGAAATTTAAAAGGTGTAGGTTCTTGGGTCTTACCCCAGACCTACTGAATCAGATTTTCCAAAGGAGAACCTATGATTGTAACTAGTTCCTGGAGGTGATTTGGATGCAACTAGCCTTAAGTTAGGAAACCACAGATTTAAGACATGTTTATTAAAAATTTTAGCAACCATTTTTTTCCAATTGAAAAAGTAAAAAGCAAACAAAAAATAAAAACCGTTCATTTATATAGACAATGGAAAGTAGGTCTTTCTTTCCTAACTTAGACTCCCAGTGATTCTCCATAGAGGCAACCGTATTGTTGAGTTTCATGTTTTGTGCATATCATTCTAAAAATTTTCTGAACATACTGTATTTGTTAGGACCATTTATGTTGCAAGTGGTCAAAAACTCTTTGCATACTGGCTTAAATTTTAAAAAGAAAACTTGGAGAGAATTGCTGTGTATAACTGAATAGTCCAAATTTAGCCCTGGCTTCAGGTACAGTAAGATCCAGAGACTCAAACTCTCAGTCTTGGTTTTTCACACGTTTTGGCTTTTTCTTTATCATCATGCCCATTCCCTTCATGGCAGCAAAGTGGCTACAGCAGTTTTTGACCTCAGAACTTCACTTCTATTCTGAATGGTCAACATAAATCCTAGTAATCCCCCACTTAAGACTCACGAACTCTAAAATTGGAAGATTTGTATAAGCAATCCTAAAAATGGCTTCCTTCCTATTTCTAGTTACCATTTGTGGCTGGTATAATAGATATTGTCTAAAACTAGAGCAGAAGTTTTACTAGTTTAAATGGATTAGTAAATAGTTTTTGGAGGGTGGTAACAATATTGGAAACTCGTGTATACCACAAACTTCCTTATATACACTTTATATTACCTGCCCATTTTTGTATCATAATGCTTTTGACAGACGTAACTTATTCCAGCTGACTCTCCCACTACAATTATTACTATTAACTATTATTATAAATTTGTTTATTTTTTTTCTACCTTAACAGTGGGAATCCTCTTCTTTTTCTTTTCAAACACTAATCTAGAGCTTTCCAAAAGTATTCTTGCTTTCTGATAGTTTCAAAATGTTTTCAGCCTATCTTGCTTTCCTTCTTAGACAGGTTCCAACATCCTCCAAGGAACTCTGGCTCCTTTTAGTGAAAAAAAATGAGATCGGTCAGAAGGTGGAGTCAATGCTGCACTCTGGATGTGACTTCGACTTTGGCTGCAGGAGTGACAGCACCAAAGCAGAACATACCATAGAGCATGGTTCTCAATGTGGGTGAATTTGTCCCCCAGGAGGCTTTTATCCAGGGACATTTTTACTTGTCATGACTTGACTGGCACTGGGGGTGTTTACTACTGGCGTCTAATGAATAGAGGCCAGGGATGCTGCCAAATCTCCTCCAATACAGAGAACAGCCACCTCCACAGAGAATTATCTGGCTCCAAATGTCAATAGCGTTGAGGCTGAGAAACTTTGCCTAGAGCATTAGCTCATGTTGATGCTTTCAGTGTACCTGCTCTTGTTCCTTCCCTTTGTTTTTCTAATATTTTGTTACATACATAGGTAACTTTGCAACCCTTTTGTATATACTTATATGTACATATACATGATTTGTATATATTCCTATCAAATTTGACACTTTATGTTACACGGTATCACACCAAATCCTATATTTGAATTACAGTGCTGATGGCTTCATTTTAGGTTTTAGGGTGACTAATATGATTTACAAACAGAACACATAGTGGAAACTTCATGGGAAAGTGTGGTGGTCATGCTTTTCTTTTTCCTTCTTTCGTCCTTCCTTCTTGACCTTCAGTTGAAATGTCCAGAAATTAAATCCAAACAGTGGAGAGTCTATGATCTACTGGTTGGTACTATCCAAGAGTAGCACCAGCTGTCAGAAAAGGAAAACAAAACCCAACCTCTACTGCCCACCTTCCCGGGGCACCACCGTAATCATTAGGGCTGGCAGCCCTAGAATGACAAGAAGAGCCCTGTTATGGAACCCATTTTTATATTTTCCTGTTAATAGTGCTATTTTTTCATTCCCTCCTTATTTTTCAAACATTTTTTGAAATATACTATACATACAGGAGAGCGCACATAAGTGTGTAATTCGATGAACTTTAAAAACCTGATTACATGTATGCAGCTAGCACCTAGACTGAGACCATGACTAACAACCAGAAATCCCCTTGCATTCCCTTTCAGTCTCTACCCCACACCCCCAAGCAAGAGTCTAGTAACTTCTAACAGCATAGGTAAGATTTACCAATTTTTATAGTTTTCAATAAATGCAATCATACAGGATGTACTCCTTTGTGTCTGGTTTCTGCCACCCAACATGATGTTTGTGAATTCATTCACACTGTTGCTTGTTAGCTGATAGATCCCTCACTCTCGGTGCTGTACGAATATATCACACTATCCGTCCCACTGCTGAACATCTGTGCAGTTTCCACTTGGGGGCTACTCCAAATAGTGCTGTTATAAACATTTTTTTGGCTGTTGTTATAAACATTTTTGTAAATGTCTTTTGGTGAACATGTGTAACACATGTATGCATTGCTGTTGGCTCCTAGGAGTGGAATTTTTGCATCATAAATAAGCATATGCTTCACTTCAGTATATAATGCCAAACAGGTTTCCAAAGCAGTTGTGCCAACTTACACACCCCTCATTAATGTCAAAGAGTTCCATTTGCTCCCTATTATCACCAACACTTGATATTTTCCATCTTTTTCTTTTTAGCCATCATGGTGGGGTTATCGTGGGGGGAAACCATGTATTGCCACATGGTTTCGATTTGTATTTTCCTTATGATGAATGCAACTGGACATTTTTTCATACAGTGCTTGGCCACTTAGATATCATCTTTTGTAAGACGTCAATTCCCTATCTTTTATTTTAAAAATCTTATGGTGTTTTCTCCTTCATTCTTTTTTATTTTCCTTGCTGTAGAAAGACTTCCTCTTTCTTCCTGCCCTGACACCTAGGGAGTCTTTATAACATCTAAATTTTTAGGGTAACATTCTTTCATTTTATTTTTGAGCCTGTACTAATTCACTCTTGGTTCCTTTTTTTTTTTTTTAATGAGGCGTATTTTATTTTAATGATCAGTTGTTAGGGCACTAAAGATATAAGATAAAGGACTTCTTTTTTTCTTCAGAAACTTAAAATGTAGAAGTATGACCTACTAGGCAAAGCAAATCCTGCTCACAAGGTTTTCTTTCTGGCAGATAGATTAATTTGAAATGGGATAAAAATGCATATAAAGATTTTTTAGTGAGTGCGTACAAGATTACGGAATACAAGGCTACTTTCTTCCTCAGAAAGCTTACATAGAATGATAGACTCATAGAACAGATTAGTAGTGCTAGAGGTGTGGGGTAGGGAGGAGAAATAGATGAAAGGGGTCAAAAGGTACAAACCTCCAGTTAAAAGACAAATAGCTTGGGCTTCCCTGGTGGCGCAGTGGTTGAGAGTCCGCCTGCCAATGCAGGGGACACGGGTTCGTGCCCCGGTCCGGGAGGATCCCACGTGCTGCGGAGTGGTTGTGCCCGTGAGCCGTGGCCGCTGAACCCGCGCGTACGGAGCCTGTGCTCTGCAACGGGAGAGGCCACAACAGTGAGAGGCCCGCGCATCGCAAAAAAAAAAAAAAAAAAAAAGACAACTTCTGGGAAATAAAGTACAAACATGGTGACTATAGTTAAAAACACTGAATTGTATTTGAAAGTTGCTAAGGAAGTAGATCTTAAAAGTCCTCATCACAAGAAAAAAACAAGTTGTAACTGTGTGTGGCAATGGATGTTGAACTTGTCTGTCTTAAACTAATACAATGTTACATGTCAATTACATCTCGGCTTAAAAAGAAAGAAAAGAAAATCTCTCAACTGAAATATGACAGATTTTTAAATTGTTAGAATATTTGTTTTTACTGACTTTTAATTTTTAAGTCAATAAAAGGTTCAACATTACTTAGTGAATACATTCATTAAAAAAGGGAAACAAAACAAACACACACACACACACACACACACACAAAATAAAAAAGAGAAACAAACTGTTACTCTTCCCCTGCCCACATTATAGCCCATCAGGAAAAAGCACTGAGTTCAGGCCAAAATCATAAAAACTTTCAATTAAACTAATAATTGCTGGCATGTTTCCGTTTAAATTTCCTTGCCTCATTATCTCTGATTGCTTTTCACACCGTTAGGTCACTAAAGCCTGCTTTTGAGACAAAAACTATTCATTCCCCAAAAGTCAGGGGAACAATTAATGATAAGGATTAAGTTAATTAACACAATCATTTTGTCTTAATTATTTAAAGTCCAGTTTTATTCCTCCAGCACACCTGTCCCCTAGCTTTCAGAACCATACTGAGATCTGTAATTTTTCACTGATTAATTTATAGCTTTCACATACACAAAGAGAAGAAATAGAATCTTAAAGGCAAGGCACACAAAAATTATTGTGTCAACACACACATGCCAACTTTTACACACACACACCCCTACATATTTTTAAAAGATGTCTTCTTTAATATTAACAATGGGATTTTTGTTTCCAACTAAACAATTTTAGTAATTCTTTTGAGACACCTTTGCTATTCATTTTTTTAACTTTATACTCTTTGAATACTGTAATTTTGTTTTTACCATTGTAACCATTTTTAAGTGTACGGCTCAGTGACATTAAGTACATTCACACTGCTGTGAGACCATTACCACCATCCATCTCCAGAATTTTTTCATCTTCCTAAACTAAAGCTCTGTTCCCATTAAACATGACTCCCTAATACCTCCTTCTCCCACCATTCTATTCTACTTCTCTCTGTGTTTGACTACTCTAGGTACCTCATATAAGTGAAATCATACAGTATTTGTCCTTTTGTAGTGGGCTTAATTCACTGAGCATAATGTCTTCAAGTTTCAGCCCTGTTGTAGTGTGTGTCAGAATTTCCTTCCTTTTTTAAGCTAATATTCCATTGGATGTATATACAACATTTTTTAATCCATTCATCTGTTGATGGACATTTAGATTGCCTCTACCTTTTGGCTATTGTGAATAATGTTGCTATGCACATGGATGTGCAAATATCTGTTTGAATCCCCGCTTTCATTTCTTTTGAGAGAAGTGAAAAGAATCCTGGAAGTGGAATTGCTGAATCCTATGGTAATACTATGTTTAATTTTTTTGAGGAACTGCCATGGTGTTTTCCACAGGGGCTAAACATTTTACATACCCACCAGTTATGCACAAGGTAAACACTGTATTTTATTTGTATTTTAAATCTATGAACTCTGAATAGCTTTTGTACACATCCCATGACCCCAAGACCAGCATTTGTCTGTCTGTCTGTCGATCTATCTACATAGATATTTAGAATGGAAACATTAATTTGCAACTGGTGGAAGCACCCTGAGTCAAGACGCAGTTTTGATTGGTTTACCTAACTGGGCCCTCTCTTGCTGGAGGTCTCTTATTCTTCTGGGTATCTGAGGGAGGTTGGGATGGGCAGACAGATCCCCCTACCCAGCTCTGTAGCCAGAGGGGCAAGTCCTGGTGACTTAATTGCCCTGGGTGACAGAGATCTGGTCTCTCCCAGAGGGCTTTTCTATGGGTTTATAACAGTATTCTAGAGGTGGTCTCCAAACAGCACTGCCCGGAATGGCTCTTTATTTGCAATTTACTTCATCTTTGACAATCTAGTTGAATTCTCCTGTTTTTCCCCGTTTAGTCTTCTAATTAATTTAATCATTTGTCTTCTAGCATTTTTGCCAATACTTGTCTGGGATGGGTTTCCTTGTACCCAGATCTTTTACACCCTAGGCAGGAAGCTGCTTTATGAAAAACTTCCAGAAGGTGACCTGCATTTTGATGAGTATTTGTTAGTTATAATTGTTGTGCCCATGGGAATGGCAAGAGGGTTTTTTATACCTGAAATATATGGGCTGACAGACTTGCTTACGTTTGGTGTGTAGAACTGACTTTTGTCACTTGCGGTTGGGGAGAGGTGCAAGTAGCACAGGGGTTTATCTCACTGGAGGGAGTGGTTCTTTGGAGTCGAGCCCTTGTATTTCTTTGAACTGTTACGGCCTAAGGATTCTCCTGTGGATGTTTCTCTAGCTTCCCTATACCTTCTGATAAGGCCTTCTTCCAAATAGGACCGTGGCTTCTGTGAGGGATCCCCTTATTCACAGTCTCTAAATGGTTGGGGTCCCCTGGCACTCTTAGACCTCTTCTCCAGTCCATTTACATTCATTCCCTAGGTGATTTCTACCAGGCCCATGCATTAAATAAATCTGTAGGCTAATAACTTCCAGATATATATCTCCAGTCTTGCCCTTTCCCCAAAACTCTAAATTTGTTTATCTAACTGCCTATATAGCACCTCAGATTGGTTGTCCGAGAAGAACGTTGCACTGAACATACCTAAAACCAAACTCTTTATTTTTTCCACCCAAGTAAATGTTCACCTTCTTTCTTTTCTAGTTCAGTAAATGGTTCCATCTTTTATCCAGTCGCTCAGGCCAAAAGTCTTGTTGTAATCTTTCACTCTCAACTGTTAGGTCGAATTCAATCTGCAAATCCTGCCATTTTTACTGTCAAAATACATCCTAAAGCCTACCACTTCCCCTTCTCGCCACCTTCACCGCTCACAACCTTTCCCTGTGGCCATCGGCTCCTTCCTGGATTCCTGCAATGGCCTTCTAACTGGTCACTCTGCTTCCATGCTTGCCCCTCTATAGGCTAATCTCCATAGGGTTCCCAAGATGGATCTTTAAAAAATAATATTCAGATCATACCACCTCTGCTCTCATACTTCTAAGGGCTTCTCATTTTATTCCCAGAATACAACTCAAAATCTTTGTCACGACCTGTAGGTCATGTAAGACCCTATGTGAATTGTCTCTGTCTCTGGCTGCCTCTGACATCTTACCTCTTACTGTTCTTTGCCTCCACACCTCTACTGGATCCACACTGGGCCTCTGGATGTTCCTGACCCAGACCCAGCATCCCTCAAAATCTTGTAACTTGCTTTTCCCTTATAACTTCCCTTATAACCTCAAAATCTTGTAACTTGCTTTTCCCTTATAACTTTCTGGAACACTCTTCCCACGGTTTTTACATGGCTCGTTCCCTCACCGTGTCCCGGTTTCTACTCATATGTCAGCTTCTCTGAGAGGCCTTTTCTCACAACCTTAGGTAGAATCTCACCCTCCCAACAGTACTGCAGATGGCACTGTATGAAACTGCCCTTCTTGTAGGTCAAAAATGGTAGAATATTGTCAATTTCAATAGCTTTAGTGCACACATATAACATTATTGTACTTACCTGTCATCCTTTATATATTTACAGGTTTATTGTTTATTTATTGGCTTGTTTATTTATTACACTTCCTCCCCAGAAGTGTAAGTATATGGAAGGCAGTGACTTGGGTTGCTCCTCTCTAGACAGTACCTGAAACAAAGAGGCGTTGACACATCGTCAGCTGTACACTTCTTCCATCTTTTGCCCTTTGGTACGTTAAGCTCATCAAACTGCTCTCTGTGCAGGCACACTGGTGTTTTTGGAGGCCAATCCCTTTCACTCCTCATCAAGAGCCACACTCTTACATCCTTAGAATTTTATTTTTGAGATCCTGTCATCCTCTTATACAGATTTCTCTTTCTGATTGTCTGGTTATGGGACTAGACTACACTTTCCTCTGAGCTTCTGAGAGCTGTATACTGACATTTAGGATTCATGTCAGAGCCTCTCCAGAATTGCTTTTCTTGGGCATTTTAATCCCCCATGTGAAAGACACTCCCTGATTCCCAGTCCTCTAGGTTCCTGTATTCCTGCTTCAATAACCAGTTCTTCCTGGGAGGTCAGAATTAAATCTAGGAGAAAAGTTCTTTTTGTTTCTTCCTCTTCCTCTGCAAAATGCAATTATCACCAAGACAAGGTCAAAAATATATCATATGTTCTGCTTTTATAGAAATGAGATTTCCAGTCAAAACTCAGAGCTGGTAAATTCCCATTTTGCTATGACTTGCAATGTGTCAATTCTGTGATCTTTTTAGGAACATATCAATCAGCGCTCCATCTTACTTAGCTGAGGCTATCATATTCACTTATGGTAGGAAAGGTGCTTTCCAAACCGCTTAACAGTGAGTGGAATCTTCAATAATCAATACAGTAATGTTTAGGACTTTCCCCAGAAAATGTACCGAAAGACTGTAACTTGAGTTCCTAGTTACACTTGATTCAAACTGATTTTCGAGTGTCCATGTTAATGAAAATAATATTTAATGACACTTGTTAAAGATGGTAAGGTAGGGCTTCCCTGGTGGCGCAGTGGTTGGGAGTCTGCCTGCCGATGCAGGGGACACGGGTTCGTGCCCTGGTCCGGGAAGATCCCACATGCCGCGGAGCGGCTGGGCCCGTGAGCCATGGCCGCTGAGCCCGCGCGTCTGGAGCCTGTGCTCCGCAACGGGAGAGGCCACAACAGTGAGAGGCCTGCGTACCGCAAAAAAAAAAAAGATGGTAAGGTAGACTTTATTCAGGACCATCATGAGGGTACAGGGACCATGGCAATGGGATTTTACTGTGGGAGAGAGAGACTGGGCTCAAGGCAAATGGGATTTGTAGCCAAGGAGCAGGAAGCAGGGGGTCAGTGGATGGAAAATTATCTCTAAGAGGAAGCATTAGGGATAAAGGGGGTTCTGGCTAAACTGACCTAATAGGATTCTTGCTGAAAGCAAGCCAGGGTGATCAGACATCACTTGGTGGGACATCACTGAACTGATCAGATATCCAGGGTGATCAGATATCAAGGGGAGTAGAGGAATCTGGTTAAACTAACTTAGCAGGGTTCTTGGTAAAACTAGGCAGCGCACTGATGGCCTAGGAGAAGTTTCAGGAGCTTGAATAAAGTTTGGTCAAGCAAAGAATCTTTGTCACCAGCTTGCAAATGGGGGTGGACATGGAAGGGAATAGCACAGAACAAAAATCAAGGGCCTGCATTTGGAGTCAGACATACTTCTTTCTGAATCTTATTGCTCCTATGTGTAGTAGTCAGAAACCAAACCAATAATTTTAACAGAAAAGAACTTAATAGTGGGAATTGGTTAAAAGGATGTCAAAGACCCGAAAAGGTAAAAGGAGATATTGGGGCACCAGGAAGATAGTAACTTTAGGAAGCAGTTCCTGCCCCCAAGGCTAGTGGCACAAAGAGAAGAGGATAAGGTTATTAGAGCCCAGAAGCTCGGAGTAGAGGCCTTTATAACTGGAACCCAGACCTCTGGGAAGGGGGTGCCAGTTAACTGATGTTGGTATTTCTGAGGGGCTGGTTCTAGGAATGTGGAAAATTACTGCTGCTGAGGTGAAAAACCACTACTGGGGTGATGCTGACAGTACCAGGAAGCAAGCAGGGAGAAGAAAGTCCCTTCTTCCTCATCTAGCCTTAGACTGTCCTCACATGCCAAGAAAGAGCCACAGACAAAGCAGAAATGTGATTTTCAGAGTCCTAGCCGCAGCATCACAGAACAGAGCAGAGAAGAGAGGTTTTGAAACAGAAAGAAATTGCATAATCACGAGTTTAATGGTTTTAAAGAAATGACATAATCTCTCTTTTTTTTTTTTCTTGCGGTATGTGGGCCTCTCACCGTTGTGGCCTCTCCCATTGCGGAGCACAGGCTCCGGACGCGCAGGCTCAGCGGCCATGGCTCACGGGCCCAGCCGCTCCGCGGCATGTGGGATCTTCCCAGACCGGGGCACGAACCCGCATCCCCTGCATCGGCAGGCGGACTCTCAACCACTGCACCAACAGGGAAGCCAGACATAACCTCTTTAAGCCACAATTCCTCTACCTATGTAATGGGGAGATATGCCTCCTCTTAAGGTTCTTGTAAGGATTAAATGAGTGATGGATACAGATGACTCAAGTGCATTGTCAGTAGCTTCATCTTCAACCTTACTCCAGCATCCAGAGGGTGACAAGGAAAAGGAGAAGGAAAGATGGAAAGAAGAGAGAAGAAAGAAGATGAGAACAGAAGAAGGGGGAGGGGAGGATGGCAGAAATGTGACCAGTTCGCTGGGCATGTGTAGCCACTTGTACAAGTGGTTTACCACCACCAGAGAGAAGGGCCAAAGCCCTGTGGACCATCCCTGGGCTCCTTGGGAAGGCTTTTCCCACTTTGAACAAATTACATGCTCCAGAGCTTTTAATGATTCCTGGGGGTTGGTGTTATGATTTCTGCAAAATCATGGAAACTAATAACAGTAGCTGGAGGCATGTGATCATTTTCTAAAAAGTGAAGGCTTAGTGGCTTGGCAAAGGATGACAGCAGGAGGTCTTAATGAGTTAGACCACAAATTAATCCTGCCTTATTTTTCCTTTAACTGTTTTTTTTCCCACTGTGTCTTTGGCTAGCTCCAGCAGCTGTTCTAACTGTGTAATCAAGTCATTTCTAGGAAAGCTGAGCAGCTGGGTCAGTACTATATGTCTAGTGATCACTGGCTGTCAGGTTGAAGCTTAAATTAATATTCTGAACAGTTATCGAATTTCGGCTGCCCCATCTTCACAGAAGCCAGCAACTGGAAATGTTACTGGTACTCAGGTTTCTACTTTCATCAACACATTCAAGGAGGGATGAAATCCAGAGCCAGCCTGATACTGCCAACAATATTTCTTAGAGTTGCTGTTGATGTGAAAAATAGATAATACTAAGTTGGGTCCAAGGAACTGAAAATGTTACCATTCACTATGTTTGCCCGAGCTGAACAGGACGACTGTCATCCCACCATGCTGAGCTGTCTCCCTTACCTTTAGGTCTCGTTTCCTTCCTGGATAATAAACATAAATTCCCTATAATGAGACCTAAATAGACATTTCTCCGAAGAAGATATACAGATTGCCAACAAACGCATGAAAGAACGCTCAACATCACTAATCAATAGAGAAATCCAAATCCAAACTACAATGACGTATCACCTCACACCAGTCAGAATGGCCATCATCAAAAAATCTACAAACAGTAAATGCTGGAGAGGGTGTGGAGAAAAGTGAACCCTCTTGCAGTGTTGGTGGGAATGTAAATTGATACAGCCACTATGGAGAACAGTATGGAGGGTCCTTAAAAAACTAAAAATAGGGGCTTCCCTGGTGGCGCAGTGGTTGAGAATCTGCCTGCCAATGCAGGGGACATGGGTTCGAGCCCTGGTCTGGGAAGATCCCACATGCCGCAGAGCAACTAGGCCCATGAGCCACAACTACTGAGCCTGCGCATCTGGAGCCTGTGCTCCGCAACAAGAGAGGCCACGATAGTGAGAGGCCCCCGCCTGCCGCAACTGGAGAAAGCCCTCACACAGAAACAAAGACCCAACACAGCCAAAAATAAATAAATAAATAATTAAACAAACAAACAAAAACCTAAAAATAGAACTACCATACGACCCAGCAAGCCCACTACTGGGCATATATCCTGAGAAAACCATAATTCAAAAAGAGTCATGTACCATAATGTTCATTGCAGCACTATTTACAATAGCCAGGACATGGAACCAACCTAAATGTCCATCGACAGGTGAATGGATAAAGAAGATGTGGCACATATATACAATGGAATATTACTCAGCCATAAAAAGAAACAAAATTGAGTTATTTGTAGTGAGGTGGATGGACCTAGAGTCTGTCATACAGAGTGAAGTAAGTCAGAAAGAGAAAAACAAATACTGTATGCTAACATATATATATGGAATCTAAAAAAAGAAAAAAAAAGGTTATGAAGAACCTAGGGGCAGGGTAAGCCGGGATGAAGTGAGAGTGGCATGGACTTACATATAGTACCAAATGTAAAATAGGTAGCTAGTGGGAAGCAGCCACATAGCACAGGGAGATCAGCTCAGTGCTTTGTGACCACATAGAGGGGTGGGATAGGGAGGGTGGGAGGGAGACACGAGAGAGGAGATATGGGGATATACGTATATGTATAGCTGATTTACTTTGTTATAAAGAAGAAACTAACACACCATTGCAAAGCAATTATACTCCAATAAAGATGTTTTTTTAAAAAAATCCCTATAATGGGGACTTCCCTGGTGGCACAGTGGTTAAGAATCCACCTGACAATGCAGAGGACACAGGTTCGAGCCCTGATCTGGGAAGATCCCACATGCGGCGCAGCAACTAAGCCCGTGCGCCACAACTACAGAGCCTGTGCTCTAGAGCCCATGAGCCACAACTACTGAGCCCACGTGCCACAACTACTGAAGCCTGTGCACCTAGAACCCATGCTCTGCAACAAGAGAAGCCACCGCAATGAGAAGCCCGTGCACTGCAACGAAGAATTGCTGCCAGCACGCAGCAACAAAGACCCAATGCAGCCAAATAAATAAATTTATTTTTTAAAAAGTAAGAAAAAAAAATCCCTATAATGCAAAAGGACCACTTTCGGGAAGTGTAAATGGAAATATGCTGGCTGTATAAACTTGTGAAATTAGTTTTGCTGGTGGAAGAAATCTTAATTAAAGGGCTGCTTTGAAATAAGGAAGAGTAATAAAGCATTTTTCATTGTGTTCGCCTTGGCACCAGCCACATTCACTTTAATGATCTAATTTCCATTTTTCTTATTTAATGGATGACATTAGATTAGCTTTCCCAACACGTTCATTTCCAAAAATTTAATGAAGTGAAGCTAAGTATATATGGTAAATCATTAGTATTTCTGTTTAGAGCCACCAATATCCCACAGTCCTGGATTCTACTTTCTGTTTGCAGACAAGATAAGATTTATCAGAAAAATTTGTACTTCTCATACTAAATGGCTAATGTCCTCTATATTAGGAAATCAATGAAATATCATAACTACAGAGGAAACAGTACCTTTTCCATCACCTCCAAATGAGTAAACTTGGCATGAGATTAATTTTTGTGACTTTCCATAATAAAGAACTGAACCAAAGTAATAGATTTAATGTATGAGAATCAAAACTTGGGAATTTAAACTTTGATGTATAGGAACCACACAACAGGGAGTGAGGGACGGGGTTTTAATCATTTATTGAAACAATTTTTCATGAAATCTTTTTTTTAAAGGTGAGATTTTACCCACTCTCTCTTACATCAGGCTTCTTAAGGAAAGAGCACAGCTTTGGGGGTCAAAGATCTTGGTTAGTTAGTCTGCCATTTCCAGTCAAGATGAAATAACAGAGACTAGATTTACAATTCCTGCCTAAAGCAACCAAAAAACTAGAAAAAAAAAAAGTGGTTTTCAAAATATGAGCATTAGGAAACAAAGGGCTGTGACACTTGAGAGACAAACAATCCAATTTTTAAAATGGGCAAAAGATTTGAATAGACACCTCACTAAAGAAGATATATGAATGGCTAGTAAGCACATGAAAAGATATTTATCATCATTAGTCATCAAGGAAACACAAGTTAAAACCACAATGAGATATTACTACATACTTATCAGAATGTATAAAATGGGAGAGACCAACCATACCAAGTGTTGTCAAGGATGTGGAGAAACTGGAACTCTCATATGCTGCTGATCTGTAAAATGTACAACCGCTCTGGGAAACAGTTTCCCTGCTTCTTAAAAACTTAAACATACACCTATCACAGAACCCAGATATTCCATTTCTGGGTATTTACCTAGAAGAAATGAAAGCCTATGTCCACTACAAGGACTGGCATGTCAATGTTCTCAGTGGCTTTATTCATAATAGCCCCCAAATAGAAATAATCCAAATTTCCATCACCAAGGGAATAAATAGATTGTGGTATATCCATATAAGGGACTATTCTTCAACAATAAAAAAGAATGAACTAGTTAGTTTCAGACGTATAGAAAAGTGATTCAGTTATACATATATACACTCTTTTTCAGATTTTTTTCCATTATAGATTATAGAATATTGATTATAGTTCCCTGTGCTATACAGTAGGTCCTTGTCATTTATCTATTTTATATATAGTATCAAACACATTTCTTAATCTCTCTGAACCCAAATTCCCTCAGGGGTCAAATGGAGACTCTAGCAACAAGCCCCTCGCAACCACAGGGAGTTGTATCAGGTGAGACCCTGTAGTGACAGCCCTTAGAGAAGCAGTAAGTACATCAGGCAGGGAGAGCGTCTTGTCCTCTCCGTAGAAGACTTCATTTTCTTATTAATCCCGCAGACAGTGTTCTCTCTTGAGGTCGTATCTTTTATCTTCAGTAATCAAAGGATATGCTTTTTGAAGCTAAGGTGGCTCAATCTCTTAAAACGCCTTTAGAAACAAAGTCAGATGGGGAGAAGTGAGAATACATGGGGGATTAAAAAGTAACAGCCCAGCATCTGTAGCTTTGTCGAACACTCAGGTGGAAATTTGGCTTTCCCTGTTATCAAGGGACAAAATATATTCAAGCTATCGGGCCTACGTGTGACCCTCCAACCCTGCCTCACATTCACATAACAAAAATTATAAAAAGAAAATACATTTAAAGTGTAAAGACCATATGCTTTGGAGTCACACCTGACTCATCACTCCCTGGGTCTGTGACTCCCTCTTGCTAAGCCTCACTTTCCTCACGTGTAGACCCACTATCCCACAGGATGACCATGAAAAAGAAATAGGAAAAGCACCTTGGCAGCACTTGACACAGGGGAGGTGCTCAGTACAAGTTTCCCCAGGGTAACACATTGGATTGTGGTAGCGCTTGAGTAGGAAGCTCCTGGCCCTCATTCCATTCCCTTTTCACCATTCTCTGTTGCTAGCTCACCTGGCTGGTCTGTGATGGGGGGTGATTAGGGGACTTAGCTCAGCCTGGGTTCTTGCCACTGTGCAAGAACACCATAATGGATCAGAATTCATTTATCAATTAGGGAAAATGGCACCAAAAGATAAAATCATATTGGTTGGGAGATCAGGAAAAATCTCTTTGGACCCTACTCCAATGCGATTCATGACCAGCTCAGCCCCCAGCGTCTCTCCACGGGTACATTCTCTGACTGCTATGGGCCCTGACCCAGAACCCTTTCCAGAGCCGTACATCTGGTAACCCCGGTGCCGGACTGGGCAGGATGCTGTGGGTGCATTATTGTTGCTGTGGCAGCCCTCCACCACAAGATGGCACACAACTCTCTTCTTTCAGAAGAGAAAGGCTAGCAAAACAGTGGAAGTCTGAAACCAGGCATATTTCAAATCAGATGAAAATGCTTTCATTTTAAAAAGTTGCCTCCCTCACCCTTAAAATGGTAAGGACAAACCAAAGAGCATGAAAGGAGTTCTGATAAGGCATGAAAGATGATGGGAGAAGGGGAGACTGCAGTGGGAGACCCAGGAGGGTTGCTTAGAAGCTGAAGGACTTGCCTTCTTGGTGTCTGTGCTTGGTCTTGTCACCTCCCTTTTTGCCCATATTCTTGTCGAGCTCATAACTCCAAAATGGGCTATACTTGGGGTCTCCATCCTTGATCGAGGGTCTATTTGAGTCTTGACTAGACTTTAAAAATCCTGGATTCCTCTTCTACTCATACGAAGATGCAAGTGTGTTTCTTATTTCTTTTCCCATAATGACAAGGGCATGTTTTTCACATTTGCCCCCATGTCCTCTGCTGCTGCATGCCTTTCACTTCAGACATTGTGCATTGTCGTTGTTATGCCGATACAGGGTTCTGGGAGCCGATTCTAATCTCCAGCTCACCTTGGACGCACCTGGCCCGGGCTGCAGTGGTCCCTCCTATCCTCCAAGCCACGGCTGTATGTCGCCCTCTGCTGGTAGGGCGATCATCTTCTTTCCACGTCCTTCCTCCTCTCACAGCTTGTGAAAGGCATGTATGGAACCTAAAGCGTTGTCCTACCTCCTCAGTAGCTCATACATCTCACTTAGCAAGCAAGAGGGTATTTTGATTGCTTAAAGTAATTCAAAGACCTGAACTTAAATCTGGTATCAGCATCCCTCCTATTACATTTTGAGGAAACGTGCTATAGGCACATAGACAAATAATTGCAATGTAAACAGGAGGGGTGGAGAGGGTAGGTGAGAGATGGTTCCCAAAGACCGCGCAGGAGTAGCTAAGTGTAGATGGGTGGAGGAGTGGGGCTGGGATGAGGAAAGACACTCTCCTTGGACAGCACTGCCTGACGGGTGGGAAGGAGACACAGCAAAGTGCAAGCAACACCCACAGGCAGTCCTGTCATGCTGGAGAGTGAAATGCATTGAAAAACAGCCCCTGCCATAGGCAGTTGCTAGATAGAGGGGCCTGTGTGCCATGTTAAAAGGCTGGGGTTCTGCCTCTAAGTGATGGACTGAACCACTACAGAGTTTGATGAAGGCAGTTCATATTTTAAATAGATTGCTCCACCCTTAAGGTGGAGGACAGATTTAGGAAGGATTTCCCTGTGTGGAAGGAAACCAGTTCAGATGCTATGGCAGTAATTTAGGCAGGAGATTATGGTGCCCTGAACCAGGACGGTGGTAAAAGGTATAGAGATGAGCATTTAGGCCCACTCAAGAGGACCCCATCAACCAACTGAACGTGCGTGATCAAGGGTGATTCCTAAGTTTCTAGCTTATAGGAGGAAGAGTTGATCTAGAAGCAAGGTGATAAAGGTTTCGTGCACATTGATTCTGAAGTGCTTAGAGGACATTTGGGTGAGATGACCGCAGGCTGGTGGATAGACGTAGCCAAAGCCTGAGGGAGGGCCTAGGCTAGCAATACTGATTTGGGAGACAGCAACAGGTAAGTGCAGTTAAAACCAAGAGAGTGGATGAGATTGTTCTGGAATAGAGTGAAGAGGAAGAAAAGCAGCGGGTCAAGGAGTGGGTCAGTGTCAATCCCTTAACATCAATATTTAAGGGATAAGGAGCAGAAGACAAGCTATTGGAAAGAGAAGTCCACAAAGGAGACAGAGAAGGGATATTGGTCAGAGAGGTGTAAGGATGAGCAGAAAAGTGCACTGCCATAGACACCAAATGATTAGAGACCACCCCCCGCCCCCAAGGAGGGAGGATACAATGGTTTCAGAAGCAGCAGAAAGGCCCATACAGACTGCAAACTCTCCCCAGTATCTGGCAATGGGGAGGTTGCAGAAGTCACATGGCAGGGGACTGGGGAGTGAATGGAAGGGGAGGATGTGGAGACGGTGAGGGCAGGTTACCTTCTGGATGGTCCTGGGTGAGAAGAGGAGGAGAGAGATGGGGTGATGGCCCATGGGCTGGGGACCCAGCAGGGCTGAACTGGATATAGGGTAAAGGAAGCTTTGGGATTTTGTTTGTTTGTTTTTTAAGTACAGGTACTTTTAAAAAGTTTTTGTAGATTTAAAGAAAGTTGCAAAGACAGTACAGAGAGGTCCCATGTATCCATCATCCAGCTTCCCCCAGTAGTAATGTCTTACATTTCTGTAGTATATATTTTCAAAGCCAGGACATTGACATTGTTACAGGCTACAGACCTTATTCAAATTTCAACAGTTTATGCATGAACTCATACGTGTGTGTATGAATAGTTCTACACAACTTTATCATCTGCATGGATTTGTGTAACCACCACCACAGTTACATACAGAACTGTTCCACCACCAGAAAGAGCTCCCTCGTGCCCCAACCCTTGGCGACATGCATCTGTTCACCATCCCTATAATTCTGTCATTTCGAAAGCATTATACAAATGGTACCATATAGTGTGTAACATTTAAGCCTGGCTTTTTTTCATTCAGTTTTTTCCCCACGACATCAGCATTGCTGGAAGTATCAAGAGCTTGTTTCTCTTTATTACTGAGGAATATTCCATCATATGGATATACCACAGTTAGTTTAGCCATTCACTCCCTGAAACACATTAGGGTTGTTTCCAGTTTGGAGCTATTAGAAATAAAGCTTCAATGAACATCATGTAGACATTTTTGTGACATGAGTTCACATTTCTCTGGCATATATGCCTAGGAATGCAACTGCTATATCACCTGGTAAGCATATGTTTCATTTTCTAAGAAACTACCAAACTATTTTCCAGAAGACTGTACCATTTTGCATTTCCAACAGCAATTTACAAGAGATCCAGTTTTTCCATATTCTCACCAGCATTTGGTATTGTCACTATTTTTTATTTGAGCTGTTCTAATAGGTGTATGATATAAGAAGCTTTTGTTGTGGTGTGTTTTATTTGTTTGTGGGTTTGTTTAGTGAAGGAGAGCGTTTGACACGTTCATGGGTTGAGGGGAAGGAACGAGCAGAGATGATGAATTGAGGGTGCAGGAGAAAGGAGGTGAGTGGACAGAGTCCTAAGGGCTGGAGGAGAAGGGGTAGAGTGATGAATGAGCTCCTACGGCTGCATGCCTTATCCTTGGAGATGGGAGGAAAGGATGTTAGGGTGGGTGAGTGTGGAGAGATAAGTGTAAGTGAGATGTGAGAAGTGGACTCTAGCAAGAGAGCAGCAGAAACACGATTAGAGGTGGAGGCCTGGGAGGACACTGTCACCTGCTGGGTGACAATGAGTACTGGAGTCAGGCTGATGCCAGCTCCCACAGTTTCCAGCTATTTCACCTTGGGCACGTTATCTAACCTAAGGACTCAGTTTCCTCATTTATAAAATGGGGATAATAATAAATACGGGTAGGATTATGGTGAGAATTAAATAAAATTCTATGCGCTCGGTGAATGAGAGTGACAGCAATGATGATCACGTAGTGAATCAAAGACCTAAACATGCCAGATAAATTCATAGCCCAAATAGTTTGATCAGTTCTGGCTTATGCGTCTTTCCACTGCCTTCTGCAAGACTGAAAATAACTTGAGGGTAGGAGCCAGATGTCTTACGTTTTTCTGTCTTCCTAGCATCCAGCTCAGTGCTTTCCTCACGGAGGGCTCTCAGTCATGTGTATTAAACACCTGAATAACTGGACTGCACGTGGTCAACCCCGCAGCAGCTCAGGGTGCTGCCTCTCAGGCCACTTCCCTTCCACTGACTCTCTCGGTCGAAATTTCTCCTCTCTGCGTTTGCTCCCTTTGTTACACTAACTCATCTTGCTTTGCGGTCACTGGCCGAAAGAATCATAGCTCCCTGATTTGGGCTCTATATTTCCGTTCTGGAAACGCAAAGCACGTTATTATTCATCACTAAAGTCAGGTGATCTCTTTCTGTTGGTTATAAATGCCCAAGAATTAAAAAGGAAAAGGAGAGAGCAATATATCACTGGAGAGACTTCTTTAAATTACCTCTTTTTATGACCACTTGCATCCTGGGCCTGAGCTTCAGCAAGTTGACGGGATCAGTGTCTGGACGCTGAGTGAGCCACTCCTAGACCCCGAGGGACAGAGGAAGGGCTGCCGCAGCGGTTCAGCCATTTTGCCGTCTCGCTCCATCCTCAGTGGGTTCAGGTGCGCCGGCCAGGTGAGAGGCAGAGTGGGACCTGGGCTAATGAGGAAAAAGGCTGCGGCCCACATAATAGCAGCCACAGGCACACCTGTTCTGGTTGTCAGTTTGCTAACCTTGGCCATGCCCCCAACCTTAAAAAGAAGAATGTATTGTGAAAACACCCAACTTCTTGTCTTTCTCTCTCCCCCTCTCCTCCCTCCACGGAGATGCAGAAATGCAGCTAAAATGCCGCCTAGAGATGTCTGGGGAGGAACACTGACAAGACGAGTCAACGATGGAGGCAAAACAAGGAATTTAGAAAATCCATAACCTGCGCATCACCCCTCCTCAAATCATCTCAGTCTTGGCAATCCCACCACTTGCAAGCAGAGGTGGAGTTTGTTATAACTTTTCCTGGCATTGCAAATAGCCAAATGCTCCGGGTCCCTCCTACCAAACCCCTCGCTCTGACCACCAGGGGTCAGGCTGCAGCCAGGAACAGACAGCGAACACCCCAGAGCCGAGCTCCGTTCAGTTCCCCCCAGGCCCTGCCCTGCCTGCCTGCCTGCCTAGGAGCTCACCAGAGCGCATCCAGCAGTGGCCTGTGAGATTCCGTTCCCATTTGTAATCGAAGCTGCCTGGAGTTGGGATAGGTCCCCAGGTGAATCAGATCATTCCCTCATTTGCATTTGTTAAGTTTGAGAACCACTCACCTAAAGAATCATGTTGGGGGGTAGGGGGCGGTGGGAGGGTCGGGGGGAGCTTATGAAAAAGCGGATTCTGGGGGCTGCTTCTGGAGGCCCATTCTGGGGTGGAGGAGTTGCCTCCCGAGCACCTGCCTGTTATGCAAACTCTTTGATTGGTTCTGAAACAGACGCTGCAGAACCACACTTTGTCAGGGTGCTTGAAGCCGTTGTTCCAACCCAAGAAGTCCCTAAGTGGAGCCTTCACCTTTGTGCCATGCCCAGGACTCCAGCAGGCAGAGGACTGCCCACGTGCCCTGCCACCCCAGTGCTGTAGGCCATCACATGTATGGTCTCTGGCACACCTGAGGCGACACAGCTACTCCTGGCACATTAATAAACACCCAAGGTGGGATGAAGGCGGCAGGAGAGGAAGGACAGTTCATACTGCCCAGCACCTGAGGAACACCACTGCCAGCCCACCCTGCCCTCTCCTGATGCCCTTTCTGCTCTGTATTCCTTCCAGCTATTTCTCGGCATTGGTTTCCTTATTTTATGCCCTTTGATGTGCCTCCCTCCTCCTCATTGCTCAGCAAAAGCATCCTGGATTTAGAGGCAGCTAAGCTAGAGAGCTCAGGATAATGCTTGGTGTCCTTCATTGATGCTAAGACACAGTTTATAACATGAGCACCCTGATGTGCTAACAGCTTTTCAGGGAGGATGGGAGTAAACGGCAACATCACATACGTACATCGGTTGTAAGATGCAGCGCAGGTCCAGAATCAATAAAACGTGTGTCGTAGAACTGAGGAAAGTGTCTCTCTTGTTCTCATAATCTAATGCTGCTTTGTTCATTCGACTCGAATTCATGGACTGCCTGCCTACTGGGCCAAGAACCTGTTCCAGGTGCTGTGGGTGGAGAGTTCAGCCGTGCTGATATTATGGTGTAGGAAGCAGGTATAAGAATAAGAATAAAGATAAGAATAAGAATAATAAACGAGTTAGGAAATCAGAGAGTTAGAGATCGTGACATTTGTTATTAGAGAACTAAATAGGGACAAGGGGTAGAGATGTAATGGAAAGGCCAACCTCAGATAGGGTGTTCAGGGACTATTTCTGAGGAGGGGTCATGGAGCTGAGGTTGGAATGAAGAGAAAGACCAGAGGAAGACCTTTCCAGGTGGAGAGGACTTTCATGTGGTTCTGCCAAGCCCACCTGGCACCCTGGCCCGTGGCTGCAGACCTTCCACTCATTGCTGAACTTGGCATTTATCAAGCACCTTTTCTATGCCAGGTGATGCTGGTCCCTCAGGCTGCAGTTGTGAGCAAGAAAGACGTGGTTTCCACCCTCAAGAAGTTTATAACTTGGTGCAGTTTATAAAGGTAAGGTTCAGCTGACCCTGAATTTCTACATTTACCGTTTATCTTCTCCATCATAGGAAATCTGTTTTAGATTTTGGATTAGGATGGCCTTGATGGGGAGGGCTTTGTGACCACAAACACTAGAATCCAATAGGGAAACCAGCAAGAGCCTGAACACAGCATCTGGTGGCTCAGATAAAACAATAAATCCAGCCACTATTCCCATTTTGGGCTCTTTGCTCTCAGTGTTCTCATATTATCCCAGGACTGTGTGATCTGGGTGAGGAGAAGACACGGGTTCCAAAAGCAGAGCTCACATCTTCCAGAACTGAATTTAGCCCATTCCTGTACCATCTTTGTTTCCCCCTCTTGGTGCCGAGCACTACACAGACCTTGGAGGCTGTCAAAGGCGAAAGAAATATTTGTCTCTGAACCTCTCAGTTGCCTTTCAGAGGTTCTCACTGAAGGTGAATGATGGGAATAAAAATGGCGACAGTCTAAAGGAGAGCTTTGCTCCTGCGCCTCCCAGGAAGCACCTGCTTCTCCTATAGCACAAATTCATAACTGACAGATGTTGTCAAACCCCTGCAAAAAGCAGATTCCCCCACCCCCACCCCGCTCGCCTGGGTTTCGGAGAGTTTCTTTTGCATCTGAACAGCTAGTAAAGAAGAAAGAAGAGAAACAGCTCAAATAGAGCGAGGACTGCCTTGGAGTCATGGGCAGGAGTGGTCTGGATCCAGCTTGCACGTGGGCTCCCAGGGGTGGTGAGAAGAATGCATGTGTGCATCAAAATCCTGGGCCTTACCCCTGGAGGTTCTGATGAGCAGGTGTGATGTGAGGCCTGGAAATATATCTATCTTTCAAAAATGCCTCTTTGAGTCTTTCTGAGTATCACTGAGGTTCGTGAACCCTTGAACTAGGGAATAGACGGATCAACAGTCTCCTCATTAGCTCTCCTCCCATCCTGATATCCTCTGTGTCTCCCTGCCTCCCTCAAAACCAGGCCTCAGGTTCAATCTTCTGCCCCGCTTTGGGACAGAAACCTGAGTCAGCCCCAGCCCCCGGCCAGGGGGAGCAATTGACTTGGGCCTCTTCAGTAGAGGCTTTGGGTTACCAGACACCCATCTGCTGCCTGTTCTCACTAAGGAAATGGGAGCCAGATCACTTTCACTGGGCATCAACCCCACGCCTCCCAGTCTGCAGGGAGGAAGGGAGAACCACCCGCCTTCTGGTGCCTTCACTACAAACAGCTCCCATGTGACTCCCCCAAGCCATTTTCATTTACATCTCAACACCTCCCAGAATAGCCTGCATGCTTTCTCAGGAAGAGCCCGTGTCTGAGAACAACGGTCCCCTCTCCCATTCCGCCTCCTGGGCTTGGCACCCAGGTCTCTGTTCATTCAAGACAAACTTATAGCCCAGTCCTCAAAACAAAGATTGACCTCCACCCCACTGGTGTCCATTTGCCAGTCCTGTACTCTTTAGGGTCTCTGGGAACCCAGGGTTCTATGCTAGTGACTGAAATTAGTTTTATCTCCTTAAAAAGAATGAAAAAGGAAGGCTTCCCTGGTGGCGCAGTGGTTGAGAGTCCGCCTGCCGATGCAGGGGACGCAGGTTCGTGCCCCGGTCTGGGAAGATCCCACATGCTGTGGAGCGGCTGGGCCCGTGAGCCATGGCCGCTGACCCTGCGCGTCCAGAGCCTGTGCTCTGCAACGGGAGAGGCCACAACAGTGAGAGGCCCGCGTAACGCAAAAAAAAAAAAAAAAAAAAAAGAATTAAAAAGGAATTTTAAAGTAATACATTTACATAATTTGACAGTCCAATGTACTATAAAGCCTCTAACAAAAAGTAGCCCCTGGGCTTCCCTGGTGGCGCAGTGGTTGAGAATCCACCTGCCAATGCAGGGGACACGGGTTCGAGCCCTGGTCTGGGAGGATCCCACATGCCGTGGAGCAACTAGGCCCATGAGCCACAATTACTGAACCTGCGCGTCTGGAGCCTGTGCTCCACAACAAGAGAGGCCGCGATAGTGAGAGGCCTGCGCACCGCGATGCGGAGTGGCCCCCGTTTGCCACAACTAAAGAAACCTTCAAACAGAAACGAAGACCCCACACAGCCATAAATAAATAATAAATAAATAAATAATTGCAATCTCCCTAATAAATAAATAAATAAATAGCCCCTCCTTCGCTCCCTAAATGCTAATACTTTAAACTCTTGAGGTGGTTTTAGAAGAAAAATATTTACCTTCATATTTCTAAGTAACATTCTTATAATACATGTATGCTGCTTTTCCAATTTGGAATATTATCTGTCAACTTCCTATCATGGAAGATAGAAGAAAGCACTTTTACACACATTCACTCTGTCCCACCACCCCACCTAGAATCTCCCTCTCCTCCCAATAGTTATGTCACATTTTTGGTTAAATCAATATTATACAATGTTTACTTTATGCTTACGCAAGTATTAATTGTTAAGCCAGTTGTAGAATATTATGATGATATATTTTTCTTCAATATTTTTTTCTCAGAGTTAATTTCCTCTTTTTGTTTGCTCAGTTATTCTATATGTGTATCAAATTTTCCCACATTCCTCACAGAACTATGAAGCCCCTCTCAATATCCTGTTCTACTTGGTCAAATACATTGAGTGAGCCATCAGTTTTATTTTCCCTCTGGAGACGCCTCTCCTAGAACCCTCCATTTTCCTGTTTCTACATGGACTGGTTGCTTCCTGAGTCTGCTATATGGCTGACAACCTATGCCTTCCCTTTGCTTCTCTCCTGTGCTGGGTCCCATGTTTCCTGGATCTCACATCTATCTTCCTCTTAATTGACTCACTCCCCCATCCTGTGGGAGCACATCCTTCAGTAGCTTTCTGAGTATGAAGATAGGGGAGATAATCTTTAAAAGACTTTAATGTCTTTATTGTACTTTCATACTTGATTTATTCTACAATTCTAGGTTGAAAAACATTTCCCTCAATTTTTAAAGTATTGTTCATTGTCTTCCAGTTTCCTGTGTTACTGTTGAAAACACTAATTCCATTCTGTGCCCTGATTCTTATATATGACTATTTCCTTTTTCTCTCTCTCTTGTTCTCTCCTTCCCCCTTTCTCCCTCCCTCCCTTCCTTCCTTCCATCCATCTTTCTTTCCATCCTTTTTCTTAAAAAATCTATAATGTGTGGGGGCAGAGGGTATATGGGAAATCTCGGTACCTTCCCGGTAATTTTTCTGTTAACCTAAAACTGCCCCTCCCCACTCCCCAAATAAAGTCTTAAAAAAAACTCAACCAGGGGTTAGGGAGGGAATATATGGATGCTTTTAGGATCTTTTCTTTATCCCTAGTTTTTAAAATGTTATGATGATATGTTCCTGGATTGGTCTTTATTACTTATTTTATGGGCATTCTTTGCATTTTTTCCAGTTTGGAAATGCATATCTTTCAGTTCTGAAAATTTTTCTTGTAAGATTTTCCCTTCATTTCATGTATGTACATAAGCTATCTATTGGTATGTATGCATGTATGTTAACATCTACCATTGCTGTTTTCGTTCTGCATTCTGAGAAATTTACTTTATCTTCCAACTTCCCCACTAGAACATTTATTTTGGCTATCATATTTTGAAGAGCTCTTGTAATTCTCTACATCTCTATCCATATAGCAGTCTTCTCCAATTGTCTGAGTGCACTATTTTCTATCTCTCTGAGAATATTAACAATAGGTTGTTTTTTCCAAAGTATTGTTTTTACTCCCTGCGATATCTCTGTTTTTTTCTAAGGAGAATATGGACTTAAAACAAACAAAAGAAGGTAAGTCCCCTTTCCTACCTTGCCTTTAATCACTCTCCTCTTCAGAGTTACCCATAGTTTAGTTTGTTAGATGTCCTTCAAGGTCATTTTTCATGCACTTACTTACATTTAAACATACACATATAATTACATGCCTTGTTTTTTTTTGTGCTACACTAATGTGCTGCATTGTGCCTTTGTTTTCATACTTAACAGCATATGCTGAAGATCTTTTAATGTCTGTACATCTAAACTACTTATTATTTTAACCTGCTGCATACTATGCCAAAATAAGACTGCGCCAGTATTTACTTGACATTTAGATCATATTACATGTTTCTCTTTTCAAATCAATACTCAAGTTTTATTTTAAAATATGTTTTTATTTCTGTAGGATAAGCATCTAGAAATAAATGGCTGAGTTGTAAGTCAGCTTTATTCAAAATTGTCCTATACTGCTAGTTTATACTCCTGTAAAAAATTATGAAAGGATCTATTTCTTCACAGTTGTACAAACACTGGATATTATCAATTGTTTTATTTTTTGCCGATTTGGTTGGCCAATTTGCCAATAGGCAAAAAAAAATTCTTAATGGTATATTAATGTTGGTTTACTTTGTTACTGGTGAAGTTGAACAGCTTTTCATGTATTTATTAGCTGTTTTTTAAAAATTTCTCCTTCTGCGAATTGCCCAATAATATTTTCTCCTATATTTCTACTGTGTTGTTTGTATTTTTCTTATTGATTTATAGAAGCTCTTATATACTATTGATACCAATTATTTGTTTGTTTTAAAAGTTGCAGATATTTTCTCCCTGTGTGTCTCCTACCTTTAGGTGACATCTACTTTTAGACAGTATACAGGAAAGTTTAAAAAATTTTTTGTACTCAAATTTATCAACTTATTTTTGTGACTTGTGACTATAGTGTTTACTTTAGGAAACGCTTCCCCTCACCCCAAGTTTATAAATACATTTTTCTTCACTGCCCTCTACTTTTCTAGTTAAATTTTTAAATGTTTAGCTCTTTAATTAACTTATTTTTGTGAATGATACAAAGTTGATTCTAATTTTATTTTTCAAAAGAAACAAGCTAATTTTTCTTGCACTAACTGCTGAATAATCCACTCTTCCCCCTATGATTTGAAATGCCACCTATTTCATATACTATGTTCTTTTTTATATGTTGGTCCACTTCTGACCTCTTTGTCTATTACACTGTTCTAGATCAGGACTGGCAAACCACAGCCTGTGGGCTAAATGCAGCCTGCTGCCTGTTTTGTAAATAAAGTTTTACTGGAACTCAGCCATGCTCATTTGTTTACATATTGTCCGTGGCTGCTTTCACACTACAATGGCAGAGTTGAGAAGTTGCAACACAGGCCATATGGCCCACAAAGCCTAAAGTATTTATTTGGCTCTTTACAGAAAAAAGTTGCCAATCCTTGCATCAGCATTATCAATAACAGGACTTCTATAGTGCGTTTTGCAGCTGGAAAAGTAAATATGTTCTTGCTGGGTCTATATTTCAAAAAATTCTTCACTATTCCTTGTAAATGTCTTTGGGTGAATTTTACATTTAATTGATTGTTGATATGGTTGGGTTTAAAAGTACCAGTTTTCTATTTGTTTTTTACTTGTCCTAGTACTTCTTTGTCCCTTTTTTCCTATTTGTCTGCCTTCTTTTGGGTTTAGTAATTTTTATTATTCTATTTTATCTTTCATGCTTTTATTTTAGTGGTTGCTTTAGAGTTTATAGGATATGCCTTTAGGCTATCATAATCCATCTTTAAATAATATTATACCACTTCAAATATAGTATAAGAAACTTACAACAGTATACTTTCATTCTTCTTTCCTGGTCTTTTCGCTATTGTGGTCATACAATTTACCTTTTACATATGTTATAAACCCCATAACACATTGTTTTTAATTTTGCCTTAAATGGTCAATTATTTTTAAAATTTTCAATTAGCAATTATTTTCAATTATTTTTTTAGATCTAAAATATGAAATAAAATTGTGTTTTATATTTAACCATATACTTACCATTTCTGGGGCTCTTCAGTGCCTGATCTGCTGGTGTTGAATTCTTTCAGCTTCTGTAAGCCTGAAAAAGTTTTAATTTCATCTTTGTTTTTGAAAGAGACTTTTGCTGGGTACAGAATTCTAACTTGACAATACTTTTCTTTCAAAATTGAAAAAGGCTTACTTTTTACACTTTGTTAGGCAGGACCAGAACAACGTTTAGTCTTGGAAAATACCCTTCTGAGTACTTTACGAGATGCCCCATGTATCACAAGGTTTTTTCACTCTCACTGGTGGGAACACAAACTATTTCTGACCCTATGTAAGCTCCAGGGATGGTTTTGCCCCTTTCTCGTGGTTCTCTTCCCAGCCCCAGGTGCTTTCCTCAGATGTACGTGCTGATTAAGCGCTCAGCTGAAAACCTGAGGGGAACCTTCTGCAGATCTCCAGAGAACGCTCTCTCCTTCTCCCTGCCCCCTGCTCTGTGCAGCTCTCTCTTCTCTGGTACACTGTCCCTTGAACTCTAGTTACCTTGGGATCCCCAAATTCTCCACTCTGCCTTCTCAGGGAGACCACTCCCCCCTCCTTTTGGCCTGGAAATGCTCTCCAGGCAGTAAGCTGGGGCAGTGATAAGGCTCATCTATTTCTCTCCTTTTGGGGCTTAACACTACTGCATTAGCTGTTGTTGAATGTATAAAAAACATTTTCATGCATATTTTTGGGTTTTTAGCTGTTTAAGGTGAGAGGGTAAAACTGGTTCTGATTACCCCTTCACGGTTAAAATGTTTCATTTGGGATTTTGATTGGAACTGATGGGAAAAATTGACACATTATTGAGTCTTTCCTTTTAGGAACATGGTATATTTATTTAGGTCTTCTTTTAATTTCTCCAGTGGATTTTATGGTCTTCCACATTTATATTGATGTTGCATTTAAAGGCCCCAGTATAGGCTCCTTATATTCTCTCTTATAGCACCTTATTTATACCCTGTAGCAAATCAGGGATAGAATCTAAGACCCCGGGGCTTCTGCTTTGCTGGGAAGCTCTTACACGGATCCATTTCCTCCCATCCCTGTAGATCAGAAGGAGAGGGCCTCTGACTTGACCTTAGGTGTTGGCTTCATTCCAGCTGACTCTTTCATGATGGCAGACCAGGGTTGAGCAGCTCTGAACTAGGGCCTGGGGTGTGCATGTGAAAACACTAGAAGCACCCTTCGTGGAACCCCAAGGTAGAAACTGGCTTAGAGATGCTTCATTTGGGCATGGTTTGCCCGAAGCTTTGTTTCCACGTTTATGTATAGCTGGATATGAATGTACTCTGAGAAGAACCTGAAGACTGAACTATTGGTCTTCTGGGGGGTGCTATCATCTCCATGTGTTTGTGGGGTCACTCCACCTACCTTATTTATACACTGAGCCTCTTCTTTGATAGATAATTACTAATGCACAGAAAAAATAATCATCTCTAATAATCTCTCTGGGATAAACAGGCATTTGTGGGCTAGTTAGGGAAGTTTGGGATGTGTATTCTAAATATTAAACAAGCAATTTAGGAGCAAACTTGGAACATAATTCTTTCCTAAGCTGGCAGAAATCCACCTCTTGCCATAATGACAGTAATAAATTGAAGAGACCTTAACTGACTATAGTTGACACCAGATGGGTAAATACCCATCCTAAGTAATGAGTTGGTTAATTATACCAGTGCCATGTTTATAGACCTTCGATTAATCTCTTGAGAGTATATGACTCCATCACCTACAATGGCTCATAGCATCTAAGCAGGACTTTTCAGAGCTCAGGCTCCTCCATTAAGTCAAAATATATGTCTTAAGAATCAAAGGGTTGGGTGGAATTTAGCTTACTATTTTCATTACACCTCTGTGTGGGGATCAACTTGTATAAAGCATCAGAGAAATGATGAGGCAAATCAAACAGCGACAGGGAGGAGATTTTAAAATATTTTACTGGTACTCACATAACCGCCACCCTCATACTTAGCCAGACTTGGTCATATTTATGTAACACCCAGGTCTCTAGTATGTGGGTGCATTCAGACTTTCTGAAACAGTGAGTTCAGTGCCTCACTCTCTGACAGTTATGTTGGCGAAAAGAAAACAATGCCACTCTCACAAAATGCAATGCACCTGGACACTCTGGAGACCCAACCCATCCCACGTGTGGATCACTCTAGTTCAGGAGCAGATAACTGGTTGGTCCATATTGCTTGGGCTCACCTAATGACTACTAGGTTATAACCCTGATGCATGTAAGCATCACTTGCAGAACTTTTACTGGCACCATGCCCACCGCAGACAAAATAGACCAGCAGCTCTGGTCTGGGCCCCAGGCATTGTTCTCTGTCATTCTAATGTGCAGCCAGGGTTGAGAACCACTGCTGGAGACTAGAGTAGTTGAAGCCATTGTGCCAATTTTCAAAGTATTCATGCAGAGTATATTTTAATTCATAATATAAAGCAGTAATGAACTCTTTAGTTCTCTCAAGATTATTGCCAAGTATGGCAAAATTGCCTATTTCTCCAGTTTTTAGCTTTGGGGGTGACCACGTTGTGTGTGTGGTGTATGTCTGTGAGACAATCCTGCTATTCTGCTTCCTACGTAGCTTTTGCATCTTTTCCTTTGCCTCCCTGCTGCCACATCCTTAGTTCAAATCGTCGTCTCTCTAGTCTTGCTGCTCCCTCCCCACCCCTACCTGCACTGTTCCCATTATTTCCCTCAAACTCCAAACACATCTTTCTTCTTATAACCCTCTTCAATGGCTCCCTGCTGTCCAGACACTCAGTGTCTTCACCTGGGCATCCAAAGCCTCTCGTGAGTAGGCTGGGGGGATCATTACTTTAACCAAAGGGTCCCTCGCAAGTCCTGAATGAGCACTGTTGTCCCCAGCTTCTAAGCCCCTGCCTGGACAGCTTGTACCTCACCCATCCTGCCAGAGGTCCCCATTCAAGGCTCTTCTGAATAAAAGCTTCTCTGATCTTGCCACCTCCCACTCCCAGCTCCTAGGTCTTCACTGCCTATGTCAAAGCAACATCTGATTACGCCTTGTGTCTGGCAGACAGTGGGTGCTCCAAAAGAAATAGTGAACAAATAAACTCCATTTTTCACAGTATCAAAATTGTGAGTTTGTCTTTCCTATTAGATACTGAGCTTTCTCTGAGAACACTGGGTAACGTGGTGTATGTAGTAGAGAAAGCAAAGCCTTTGGAGACGAATTTATGTTGAAAACTCTGCTCTATCACTTACTAGTGGCAGGATCTTGGGCAAATTGAACTGCTTCCTCAGCTGCATAATGAGGGTGATGACACCTTGAAGGGCTGTGAGGATTAGCCGTGACTTGTATGGTACCAGACACATAGTAGGTGCCCATATATTTCCTCCCCTTGCCTCCAACTGACACAACTTACCAGATACTCTGCAAAATTCATGGACAACACCCTGCTAGAAAGCTTCTGCTTTGTACCTTATGCTTCCAAATGACCAAATGACTCAATTCTATAAAAGTTAAATGTTTGTTAGAAGGCTTGAGAACCCTCTTCTCTCCCACCCTAGTCATCAGGGGCATATTATACCCATTACCTTATTTAATCTCCAACAGTCCTTTGAATTATTCCTGTTTTACAGCCGAGAAAGCTGGAGCAAAGACAAGACAATGGATTCTCCTTTAGGAGCAGGGCTCTATACTTTATGTCATGTTGCTCTCACATTTGGTCTTGTGAATGCATGCTTTTAAGTGCAATCACTCATTATTCTGAAATTAGAACCAATATTCCAATAATGTCTGTAGAATGGGTAAAAGTTAAAGTAGCTATTTTATTATTATTAAAATATTATTATATTTTAAGGAGAGTCCTTTCAGCCCCACACTTTGGGACTGAATAGTGGCTGACTGCCACACCCTCTCAGACGGAGCCTCTTGGAGCCTTGGTTCCTTCATCCCTAACTTGAGAAGAAGAATAGTACCTGCCTTATGGGAATACAAGGATTCAATGGTAACACATGAGCTTCTAACACACGTGGAGCGGGATGTGGCACATGGCAGGGCTCAGTATCGGCTATTAGCATCATCTCCACAAGGGCCATTTTGCTCAGAATTCTACCAGGTTGTCCTTTAATGTGCTCTATTATAGGAAAGAAGAACAAAAAGAGAACATTCACTCTTGCATAACTGAGAACTCAATTTAAAAAAGGCACTTTAAAGACAAATAAAAAGTAACTTTATTGACTGCTAATCTTACCATGAAATTCCTATAAGAATAATTACAAAATAATGCAGTTTTTTTTTTCACACACTTTTGGTATCATCTTGATATGATGATCCTTTCACAGAAAGGATTATTTACAGTTTATGTAGATATAAAGTTCATTGTTGCAAATACAAATGTAGATGTATAGAGGCAATATATACCAAATTGGTATACTGAGTAGCAATGGATATTAACAAATGCAGAATAAATAACAGCTTTATACTTCTTTTTTATTTTTAAAACAATTTCCAAATACAAAAATGTAGATATTCAAAATGGATTTTCACATACATATATATAATTCTGCTGCAAACAGTGGATCAAAAAGCAAAAATGTCCTTAGCATGTTTCATTTTTGAAAACCCACAAGACTATTCATAAATGCAATTAGAAAGAGGGTGTGCAAAACCACCAACGATGCTGGAAAAACCCTTAAGACCTGATTCTGTTTGAAGTAGAGAGAAAATAAAGTATAAAGCACTATGTACTTAATTAAATATATTTTTTCTTAATGTTTAAACAAGAAACACTAGGAGCTAAGGAAATGTACCACATTATGAGCTGGGCTCTTTAGAGTCAAACTTCATCAGGATTTGTCTCTTAAACATCTGTAAGAAATGGTGGATTATTTAATGACATAAGTAAAATAGTCATTAGATGATCCTTTCATACTTTCATCTTTTTATACAAAGACTGAGATACTTTTATACATTCTGATACCTGAAACTTTGGTTCTTTCAAACATTTCATAAAAGCAAAATCATTTCATGACTATAGAGTGTCATAGAGTTTTTTTCCTTTTAAAGTGTCAAGTTAAGCCAATTTGACCAGGCTTGAGTGTACACACTGCCCTGTCACGTCCACGGCGGGGGCATGCTAGGGACAGTACAGGTGGAGTTTGTTCTCGTTCTCCATGTGTTTATAATACTGACTCCCATCCATGGGGAACACTGCAGATGCTGCCGTACCCTAAGTCTATTTCTTTGTTACCTGAAAACTTAATTTTGTATAAAAATATGACTGTTTCTTTAGAAAATAATATAGTTTTTTTTAATAAAACCTGGTAGATAGAAAAAATGGTATATCAAAATATGGTAAACAAATGTTGTAAAATATGAAATCATTAAAAACATCTCATAGAAAGACATTGTGCTAAAGTACTTTCCTGAAGTGTGAGCAACACTGTTACTGTACATCTAAAGGTTACTAAGTTCAATCTCCTGACTTGGTTTCATTATATATCCTAACAGCAGTGGCAGTAACTGTCTTAAAAATGGTTCTTTCTCAAACACTAACATTTTCTGTATACTTCAAAATTAATGAAAAAGATATCCTCTGGATCGGTGGTTTTCAATCCTGTTACATACTAGCTCCATCTGGAAACTTTAAAAGAAAAGGCAATTCCACCTGGGTCTCACCGCAAGGGGCTGATTTAATTCATCCAAGGTGGGACCCAGACATTGTTATTTTTTTAAAGCTCCCCAGATAATTCTATGATGCAACCAGGGTTGAGAACTATGGCAAAAGACACATGAGAAAACAGTTGTTCTTAACTCTGTATCTATCAACTGATTGTCTGTAGGCATCATTCATTTGATGACATATCCTCTGTACCAAACAAGAAAGACCATGTATATGAGATAGTCATGGGAGCCAAAATGACAAGTTAGTAAGCTTTAAATACATATAAACACACACAGTCTCATATATTTACATATGTATAACATGTACGTATAGTTAGGGTATTTTGGTTAAGCAGAAACCAGCATGACCATACTTTGCTCTTGATTTAAAAAAAAAAAAATCCACCAAGTACAGACATATTTTAAGACATTTCCATAGTTTTAACAGAAACTGGTTTTGGAAACTCCACAAAATTCATATGGCATGAACACAACTGATCCATTACTTGGACAAGGGGCTCAGCTGAGTCCTAGGGCTTTCTGGAAGAGCAGGAGGATGACGTGGCACTGACCAGGTGTGAAGGAGTCACAAGGCATCACGGCATGCACGGTCTTTTGGTTATTGCTTGACTCACATCTTCTTGGCCCTCGGCTGCCCTTCTGGTGGAGGCATCTTTGGCGTGCTGGATTTTGACTGCTTCATTCGTGTTCACTTTGGTACAGCCCCAGTGGGGTGGCAATGGCTGTGAGTAGGTGACGGTCTCTCTACTAAAAAATGAGAGCCTCTTCTCTCTCTCTTCCCTCCAACCACCGGCATTTCATGACGGAGTGGTAAAAAAATGTACAAGCAAACAAAGGAACCCAACAACATCTTTCACATGATAAAAAGAAAAAAAGTGTTGTTACACGTAACTGAACTGGGAAACAAAACAATGAACAAACACACCACAGTTGGATATTCTGAAGGCTTGGTAACCAGTAAAGCACATTTCCTTCCAAAGGATCAGTGAACTTCTGGGCACTTGTCTTGTGTACATTCTCTGTAGTCCTTTTACTTCTGTGTAATACTTAAAGTGCAACTGTCCCTCAGCTTTTATTTCTGTCGCAAATATTATAAAGAAAAAGCTATGTTTGGGGTGAAGAAAATATGGCACAGTAATAGGTAAAGAAAGAACCCATGGCTTTCACAGCCTCTAGCGAACAGCAGGCTGTCTGTACAGTTGCACATAGACGTCCTTTATACAACAAACTCTGGAACTTCATCGTGGGTGAGATCCAGAGAGAAGTATTTGCTGGTTCTTTTGACTGGAAAAGCATCTTGGATGTTGACACACTGCTGAGCCAAGCAGCTGCTGCAATAGAGGCCTTCCTCATCTAGCTCATGGCCGCACCCAAAGGTGTAACTCTGAGCAGTGTCCTGACACAGCCCCGCAATGCGCAAAAAGTCTTTCTGATACAGTCTGATGTCATCGAGGCTCAAGCTATGTCGATCGGTGGAGGTCTTTGGCTTTCGACATATAGTCTACAAGACAAGAGAAGGTTGAAACAACTTTAAGAGCATAGACTAAAGCAAAAGTTTAGCACTATTTGCCTTGTACAGAGAGAAGCTGCAAAATCATAAAAGGTTAAGGAATCCTTATATGTTAGGAAGTGGTTCCCAGTCTGTGGTCTGTGGGCCCTGAGGCCCTGTGGAGCAAAACGTCACTACCACCACCACCAAATAATAGCAGCTAGCATTTACTGAGCCCTTAGTGTGTGCTAGACCCTAGAATTCATTTAATCTTCCCATCAGTCTGTGAGCCAGGTGCTATTATTCTCCCCCCTCTACATATGAATAACCCAAGGCACAGGGAAGTCAGTGCAATGTGAATCCAACTGTCTCTAGCATCTCAGAAACCAGGCAGTTATCTTAAAATCAGGTTGCAGAGGTAAAGATACTGTTTCTCGGTTTTTCCATGAGGATATGGCAATTCAGCACGGCAACACTCTCATGCTGAGGTCTGTTATTCTTTTAATAAGAAATGGGAAAACAAACCAATTATTACTCAAGAAACACAGTTTAAAAAACTATTTTTTCAAAAGCCACAATTCTTGGGTAGAAAAATAACACGAAGTGCTCTTGGTATAGCAAATGTTGGGAGACAGCCCCAGGATAAAGAGGTGGGCTCCCGAACACTGCAAGAGGTCACACTCTGACAAATGCTCCACACAGCAGGTAGCAGACTTTTAGAACTCATTATCCCAAGAGGTGGTTCCAGCTGAAAATATAAGTAGGTTAAAAAATGGTTCCAATAATTACATGAATGGAAGATCCTTAATGGTTACTTAATGAAAAGAGGCATTACAGTTCTAATCTACTTCTGCGGCTGAAACCACAAAGGCCAGCCTTGTTAGAATAAGATATCATTTTTGCTGGAGGCAAAAGTACCAGGAAGAAAGAACAGAGCCTGAGCTCAACAACATTTTCTTGGAAGGGTCAGGTCTGAGAGCCTCCTGAAGATGACGATCCTTGTACTGACGTCTTCTGAGGCTCCACTGGAATTTCACATAGAATTCATCAGGTCATCGCCACAAAGCATCAAGGCAGGCACACGAATGCTCTTCCCATCTGGTAGATGTGGAAGCTGATCCTTCGCTGTGCCCCACAAACGTTCATGTACAGTAAGAGCTAACGCTGACTGGCAGGGCTGGGGTGCAAACCCAGTCAGTTTGACCCTGGAGCTTGTAGTCCTAATCATCATGCTACATGTGCTGCAATAAATATCACTCATTGGAGTTTCCAGAAGAATATTTAATAAAATGTCACGTTCACATTATGGTTACTTAAATGGAAAAGAAAAACAGGACACATGAGAAAAAAGGGAAGAAAGAGAGAAAAATATAGGAGGCAAAGACTGCCAGAATGCAAGAGAAAGAAAGAAAAGAGGAACACACGTAGAAGGAAAAAAACAAAAGAGACAGAGCACCCAAGTGCTTCCCTGGAGACAGAGGTGAATATCAGCAGTAGATTATATCTACATGCTGCAATGGTGTATTTTAATTTACCTATATCTTCTGATAGTTTAACAGTCTAACCAGTGATCATGGGTTATCAAATGCTCTAGCTTAGCATAGTTTGAAAATTCAATCTGAATGGAATAATCAGAGTGTGGAAACATTTCTACCGCAACACACCTGACGAGAAAATTACTCTCCCAGTTGTTGAGATCAACACACACACACATACACACACCAGAATTAACCTGAAGCCTGAAGACTAGAGGCTTCCCACCCACATAAAGTATGAAACAAAGTACATAGTTCATCCAAATAAAAACCCAGCTCAAAGATAAACAGAACTAGAAAATAAATGGACATAAATTCAGACTAAAACTAGAATGTATGTATCTACTAGGAATCATTTCATTAAGGTTTTAAATTTCTGCTCATTTATGTAATTATAAATGTAAGTTCCTATTTAAAATTTTCTATACCTTCAGCTGCTGATTTAAAATTTCAACCCCTTCCATACCTGTGGGAGAGAATCAGTACTCTGGCCTCGAAGTTTGACCACCGTCTCTGAAGAGCTGGAGGTAGAAGAACCAATTTCTTTCACAATCAACCCTAAAGTGAAACGCAAAGGAAAACGAGTGAAGACTTCAAATTATTCATCCCTCTTGCCACTCATCTGACATATACTGCTACCAAGAAGGAAAGGGCAACTATTAACCACTGCCCACACATCTCACTGTAGCCCTTTGGCAGCAGATGACCAGGGGGATCACATTCTCTCCTTGTGCTGCAGTGAACAGGAGGAGTGAGATACATGTGGGGTTAGAGCACAGGACGGAGGTTAGAAACTGCATTTCCTAAAATAAACTTTTAATTAAGCTATTTATGATGCAGTTAGGAATGAACACAAAGGCTGAAGGTGCAAAGCAATCTCTTTACTGTATCTCCTAAAGCTCCCCCCACTCTCCACACAACACTGACTTTGAATTTAACCTGGACACAGCCTCTAGGTCTGGCTCTACTTAGACAAGCAGTGGGTAAGTGCAGGGCTCGGGCCTCCTCTGGAGTCACACAGATCTGGGTGGGAACTGGGTTCAGGTAAGTTAAGGAGCTGTGTGTCCTGGCTAGTGTCTGTGTGTCCTTGTGTCTGTCTGCACCTCTTATAAATGGCGCTGAGCCTAGCACCCATCCGACTGAAGAGCAAATGCCCACAAAGGGCTAGGTCCAGGACCAGCATATGGAACACACTGTGTTCCGGAGGCTCCTCATGGCCAGCGGGAACACTGTGGCACAGGCCTCCTGCAGCAGATGCCACCGGTGAGACACCAAAATGGGAGGCCACGGTGAGAAGTCAGTTCTGGGGCTCTGAGGTCAACGGAGCTCCTCGTCACCCCAGTGCTCGGGGAACCTGATAATTCAGAAACAGAAATCCAGGGGCTGACACTTCCCTAAGTGACTGTGGCATGGGAAAAAAGCATCCAGGAAAAATGTTTCAGAAGGTAAAATTGTCAATGTGAACTGGAGATGTAAGTGAAGACCACTCATACTTTTCTTGCAAACAGATGGAGCAAGTGAATAGGTCAGGCCCCAGAGCCCTAAGGCTAAATGGCTTAAGTACATTTCTACCTGATAAAAAAAGAACCTTGAGTAAGTAATGTGATTTTTATTCAGCCACTGCTAGTAACCTACAGAAATGACTTTTTGTATTCTATCTCTTTAGAAGGGTCTCATAATAATTCAGTGTCTAGAATGTACTGTTTGATGATTAGTTCAATTAAAAAATGATATATGTACATCCTTGGTTTACATGTAGACAGTTTAAATTATTCTCAGATGACACTCATGTTTTGGGGGTTGGTACAAAGTGCTTGAGTAGAAGATCTTTCTCTAGATAGCTCCTTATCTTCTAAAAAGCCTTAAACTTTTGAGTCAATCTTCATAGGAAGAAGATGTGGACTAGTGCACTGGTTGGCACTGGGTATGGTTCCTTTTGAATTTCCTTGTAAATGTGCCCTTTTCTGCCTATAAATAATTTGCTCCAAAACCCAGAACCAGCACTAGAAAACTCAGTATCAAGCCTGGTGCTCAGAACACTGAACAGACTCCTGCCAAACTTCCACAAGAATGAAGGACAGAGCAGCACACTACGTCACTACCCAACCTTAGCTCCATGTTTTAAAACAATGGGCTCAAATTGTAGAGATTTTGGCAAACTAGGATGATGCAAAGAAGAAAATAAAAACATCCATAACCCCATCATCCAGAGAAAAGGCTATTAATATTTTATGTATATTTTGTCATATACATGTAAACTTTTTTATAATTTGAGATCATACTATCTAAACAATTTGTACTGTTTTTCTTACCTAGGTTTCTTACATTATTAAGTATCCTCTGAACCCACTAGCTAAGGAGAGGACCTTCCCGAGGGAGCTCACCAGAGTGTCCATTCAGCTTCCGAGACAGGAGCATGTCCTCTGTGATGTAGATGCACATGTCTGGGCTGACTTCCAGGGACTCTTCATTCATCCTCTCCAGGTCCCTGGGGTCGTCAACCAACATCTCTATTTCTGACAAAGAAAGAAAAGACATTTAGTGACATAAGGGGAAATGGCCACTGTAATTCATAGCCACACCTTGAGGGAGGTTATTTAATTATTCATATTTTAAAATAAATCTGCTAATGAGACTCCACAACAGGAAACTCTAGCGACAACTCTCAACTAGATGCTGCTTCTCTTCTTCACAGGACTGCTGTGTTATCTACAAGTCTGCTAATGCCATGATTTGACTGTCAACAAGGACAGAATGAGTAGTGCATGAAGCTCCCCATCACCCATAGCTGCCTCCTCTCAGAGCATTTAGCAACTTGATTTGATATCCACGTGAATTCTATAGTAAGCACACGTATGTTCTGCAGTTTCCCTTAATGGAATCAGTGTATCTTTTCCCCAAACCTGAATGCTACAGCAATTATTTGAAACAGAAAAATAAAAAAGATGCACACAAGTACTAAGTTTGGCTGATACATGCTATAGGTCTGATCGTATCTTAAGCCTTAACACAGGTTTAAGCAGCCAAATGCTGTTTCTTTCTTCTCTATTACTACATCAATTCTACAGAAACAATAATGCGAAAAACTGGAAGAGAAAAAGCAGAGCATCCCAGACGACAGGTCAGCACCGTTAGCTCGGAGGGCCTGGGGGGCAGGTTACCATCGTCCTGCAAATCCTCCTCCAGCCGGTCCTTGCCGCCACTCTCCACCCCGGAGGTGTGGGAGCTGCCGTGGCTGGTCATGGAGCTGCAGGTTTTCAGCTTGCGGTGGATGGCGCTGCCGGGGTAGGCATCTTCGGGGCCCGTGTCCCGGGCCTTGGTGTCGGCCTCGATGCCCGAGGTGTGAGAGCTGCTGTGGCTGGCGGTGGAGTGACGGGACAGGCGCTTATGCTTCATGCTGCCCGCGCTGCTCCCGCTGGCCCGGGACCGCTTCTCCAGCTGGTCCATGTCGAGGTCCAGGTTGTCGCTGATGTAAGATTCCCGGTACTGCTTCTTCTCTGTGTGGTGAGGAAGACACCTCGTCATTATATTCAACCAAGGCAGAAGGAACAGCTGATTAGCGGGGGTCAAGCCAAGAACAAGTACAATTTCACATTCAGAAGTGAGTGGAAAGTGCTCATAATTCTGATAGGAGCTCAATTTAAGAAGACTGCAAAATGAACAAAAACCAGTACCATAGATATGAGGCGAGTATTTAACTACTCAAAGAGTTTTAAAGCTTCAAACACCATAGAAGAATGATACTCAAAGTGTAAGATGGCAGATCACTTCTTGTCTGCAAACTGTTACTGGTCCACAGTGGAATAAGTTCAGGAATTGAGAATGAACATTTAGAAACTTTTAGAGTGATCTGACATTGCCAGGACATACACGAATGTGATTTTGAACTTTGCAAAAGTATCGGTCCACAGTGGATTAGAAGTTTTTAAAAATCTGGTCCTTCCCCACAGATAATTTCAAAAGGACTGCTACAGAAACAGTTCAATAAATCTACTTATGCTAACTGCCTTTCATTTGATTTGTTCATTTGTTCAATTTGGGCCATTGTTAGCTTAGCTCTAGCTGTTGACAATTTAAAATAAAATTATTCTTCTGAGAATTCCTTTCAAAAAATTCTAGAATTTGGATTTTCATGGATGAAGATTGCTTTTCTCCATTTAGGCTGAATCAGTGAGGTTTTACCATCTATTAAGAACACATAGTAAAATCACTACTGGTTTGATAATTTATACTCATGTAGCCTCTGATTGATAAAACTGTTCTTTGATTTAACATGTCAGTACACCTTTTTAACGTAGCAAAGACACAATATTGGAAAGTCCCTTTTATCGAATGCTAAACTAACCATTACATAAACGCACAAAGTTACAACTGAGCTATAGGTGTACAACTGATACAAACATACTATTTTTGTGCTTCAAGTCAGAAATTTAAAACAAAGAAATAGTTAAACTGCCTTGTATCTTTAATACTGATGAGATATAACACATCAGAACAATGTTAAAAATGGAGAGTGCATTTGGGGAATGTTAAATTGATATTATTTCAGAAACTGCTGACTACTAGACTAATTGGGTTCTCAAGGGCCTGTTAATGGATTTAATTGTATTGTGTCTTGGTTAAGTAAAAATACTTGCACTCTTGATGTTTGAATCCAGCTCTGAAGTATAATCACCACAGGCTTCCCCAGAGAGGGAATGAACATCAGCAGGAAGAGAAAATATGCATTCCAGGATGCAAAATGGAAAAAATGCTTGGAGAAGGCTGTGTGTACATTTCTGGGCTTCAGCCCTTTCATGTCAATTCTAAGGAATCGAGCTGAAACACACAAAGGTGAGTGTGTGTAGCCACACAGAGGCAGACTGGAACCAGACATCAGAGCCTAACACACACATCACTGCAACAAAAGTACATCCATCTACAGCCCATTTTTTAGGGTTAGACTGGGTTCTAATGATTCCTATTTTCTGAAGGCAACAGGAGTTAAGATGAAGATGAAGAACTAAAGGGGTTTGCAAAATTCTCATACTTTCTATTCACTGTAGTTTCAATACAATAGCCATGTTGCCCTTGGAAGGGCGGAAAGTGAAGAGAAAAAGTAAAAATAAAAAGTCCTATATGGTGTTCGAGTTCTAAGACAATTGAGAATTGTGGATCTAGTAATTTAAAAGCTTTTCTGTCTCTTTACAAATAGCCCTTTTACTCCCAAATTTCTTGTAGATTTGGAATCAACTACAGTTATTCTATACTCACAAGCATAGTCACTAGAAGACAAGCACTTTGCCAACTTGTTTTCTAATAGGAGCCTAGCATGAATTACTTCCTGTCAATGTGTCAGCGCAGCCTTGGTGTTCCATGTGCTGGCTTCTATTCCTGTCATCGTGCTTTATCTCTTAGACCCTCTGCAAACATTTAAGAAGCTTCATACCAATCGGTTACAAAATGAGGGAAACACTGAAATAATTCTGAAATTTATTCTGAGAGATGCAAAATGCAACCTCTCACCCCCTAGTAATCACTGGTGTCAACATGGCAAATCATCAATGTGTCAGTGTTCTATTTATTCCCTCTACTGTAAAAGCCCACAGACCACCAAGTTTTTCATATGTTATTTTGTAATATAATGCAGTCAATGTGCCCTCTTGACACAGACCTAAGAATAAGCCCTAGCTATTGAATAAAGTTGAGGTGAAAAAAAATTTTAAAGACATAAAGCATTTTTTATCCATCTGTTCTAAATACCGTAAGATTCTTGTGATCATTTTTACTATAAAATGAGAAAATAGTGTTTCAGACAAGGTGACTCTAGATGAAATCTAATTAAGAAAAATATAGATTCTTTTCATGCTGTGATTTTGGCTAATGTTAATAGCTTTTTTTGTTTAAAATGATGGAGTCCTTAAGTGTGGGTGAGATAAATGGATTCAGGCCAAGGTAAGTCCAAAGAAACTGTTTCAGGTTTTCTTCAGATCTGGAGGGATTTCTAAGCAGAGAAAACTAAAGATGTAAAGGAAAAAAAGCCATCCCCGCAAAATCTATCTATATGTATCCATGTAAAAGATCCAATCTGCACCTTTATCATTCCCTCACTGCCCCCTGCTCACATAAGCTCCCAAATGCACTTGGTGCTATGCTTGATAACAGACAAAGCCCTCCCCTCTTAACTTGACATTCTATGTAATTTTGCTTTAGAATCTGTAGGCGACGTCCGTTAATTCTTTCAAGCTCTAAGGGGCTCCCGTTAAGGTCACCTAAACAAGAATTTACTAAAATGCTGTTGGCAGAGAGCTGCAGGAATAAGTGCATTTCACAAGGTGCCAAGTTGGCCATTTAGGAATGAAGCCAACTTGGCAAAATGATGGGCTCTGAACCTAAGTTACCTATTCTCACAAGCTTCCTTGGCGCTTCCGTCCTGTTTAAATTCCTAATCTTCATATCAGTGTCAGAGAGATATATGCATTTATTATACTGATGAGTCATCATGGGAAAGAACTGGCAGTCTAGCAGCAGGGGAAGCCAATACACTTGACAGTGAGACCAATTCTCTCCGAAGACAGATGCAGTTTGGTGGCAGACAGTGGAAAATGATTCACATTCCAACTGCTACTTAAATTACAATGGCTTCTCCAAACTGGGTCTCATTTAAATTGACAGACAGCTTTTGAGAGAAATCAATCAGATGCAAACCTCTATAAGGTTTTTGTTTGTTAAGAGAGAAAATGGTACAGATGAACCTGTCTGAAAGGCACAAATAGAGACACAGATGTAGAGAAACATATGGACCCCAAGGTGGGGAAAAGGGGGGTGGGATGAACTGGGAGATTAGGATTGACATATATACACTAATATGTATAAAACAGATAACTAATGAGAACCTGCTGTATAGCACAGGGAACTCTGCTCAATGCTCTGTGGTGACCTAAACGGGAAGGAAATCCAAAAGAGGGGATATGTGTATACACATAGCTGATTCACTTCGCTGTACAGCAGAAACTAACACAACATTGTTAAGCAACTATACCCCAATTAGGAAAAAAAAGAGGACAGGTACTTGTCTCACTTCTTTAAGAAAAGTGAGGTCTGAGAGGTCGAAATCTGTTTCCGATATGGACCTAAGATATGAATCTGCATCCTAATATTCACGCAAATACCCCAAATAGAATCCAATCGAATTACCAAGAATTACTACAAAATGAGTTTGCAAAAAAGTCGAAGATATTAAAAAACCAAATATGCAAAGTAGCATTTTTGGGGATTAGAAGCTGGAGTGTGCCGAACAGGGTAACCACAGGAGATAAAGAGTTAACCATTAGGTTAATACTGTGAAGTTGAAGTCTGCTGCTAGAAGCCCCCATCCCTGTCTTCCTCTCTTCACCATGACTTGACCCCACTTTCAGGGCCTGGAACTCTGAAGCCCCAAAGGCACTGCTCCATTCTGTGTCTCAGCAAAGCTCCCACAGGACTGGCTGACAAGATCCTCAATTGTAAACTTCTCTCTCCTTTGTTTGTCTTTCTTGCTCAGCCAGACACGGGGCCTCCTAGCAGTCAACAAGAGGCTGGAGACATTCTGTGACCCACCTTTATTGTCACTCTAACCTAAGGAATAATCACACTGGAAGGAATTCCAGATAGCCTGTGGATAACAGCACCAAGGTGGATCAGTGTATAAACAAAGCTCTGAGATGCAGATAAAAGCTGATATGCACATAAACCCTGGCCTGCACCTTCATGTGGTGGCTTTCTGCAAGAATTCTCAAGCCAAGTGTGGGGAAACCTTACAGAGACTGTTCTCGAAGGTAGCTAAATGGCAGGGATAATCTCGGATATGCTGACTAGCACTGTGGGCCTTCCGGGACGGTGCTGAGATGAAACAGGAATGCTGCTGGGGATCTGGAGACGCCGGTCCTCAGGTCCCACTCTTCAGAAGACTAAAGCCCCAGTTCTTGGCAGCTGTAGGGTACGGGGCCCCGGGTGGCAAAAGCACCATCTGCTTCCCGCCCGAGACCCTGCAGGACCTTCGTTTTCCTCCAGCTTCCGGATGTGGCGCAGGACAGGCTGCAGGTTCATGTAGAGGCGGTGGCTGTTACTCAGGAGCTGCAGAAGGTGTCTGGAGCGCATGGGGCACCCTGTGTAGTAGATGAGCTTCCTGGCTGAGGGCAAGCCATCTGGCAAAATCTCAAACTTCTTCCCCTGTGGGGGGAAGGCATGAATCAGATCAGGAAGAAAAGTATCCGATGTGCCAAGCTCCCCTTCATTTTCTAGTTAGTAAGGAAAACTACAGACTCAGAAATAAATGTATAAAGCTCCATCCAAAATTCCCGGAGGATAAATTACTGTTTTCCCTTTCAAAAATGTCACAGGACAGAGGATTACCAAAAATTCAGGGAAGTGCCTAGCCAGGGTCTTCTGGTTCCATCTTTGGTATCTCTGGCTGGCCAGGCCATTTACATAATGGAGAAGAGAAGGGCCCATCACAAAAGCATCCTTAAATGTAATCCCAACACCCTAACTCAGTAAACAAGACAACAAATTCTAGAAGGGTAATGCATTCAAATATCTGTTGAACACTTACAATGTACCGAACACTTTGCTAGGCCCTGGGAAAATAACAGCGCAGAGGACAAAGTCCCTACCCCTATGTCACTACATTCTGGTGGGAGAGATCGTAAATAACCACACAAAATAACTGCAGCTTATGATTAATTCTGGTAAGGAAATAAACAAGGAGCTATGATAGTGAACAATAAAGGATATCTATTTAGGGTTTAGAAAAAATGAAAAACTCTCTAGTTGGATAAAAGAGGGAGCTGGAAGCCGGAAGGACAGTTAGAGGGATGAGACAGGAAGGAGAAATAAGAGATGGAAGTAGCCTAAGTATCTTTCTGTCAGTAGAGGAATCTCATTCACTAGGTTTGGGATCATTCACATAAAGCTCTAAGTTGAGGGCAAGGGTTTGGCAAAGTTCCTTACAGTTATGGAATGTTACTAACTCCTTTAACTTTCCTGACAATGAATAGGGCAGCAGGACTACAGAAAGGAATATTCCAGGCACAGTGATTCTCAGCTGGAGAGGAGAGATAAAACAAAGAGGGAGGCATATTCTAACTACACAGTGCGAAGTCAGTGCAAAACTAAAGTCAGTGCAAAGCAATATGGGTTTGTGTAACTCAGACATGGATGGAATTTACCTCTCGACTTCCCATTTTAAAAGGAACCAACATTGGATGTCAATGCTAGAATGCTCATAACTTACACTTAATGAGCACTAAGCATGTATTAACTCACTTAATCCTCACAAGTCTATGGGGTGGGGGGCGGGGACAGTCAATTATCCCCATTTTGGAATGAAGAAACCAAGGCACAGAGGTGTTAAGTGATTTGCCCAGGGTCACACAACCAGGCAGGGCTGGGCTGGCTGCAAGAAGAATCATCTGGGAAGTTTGCCAAAGTAGATTCCTGGTCTCCGCCCCAGACCAACTGAATCAAAAACCTCTTAGGTGAGGATGATGAGGCCCAGAAATCTAAAGAAGCTCCTCAGATGCGAGTGATGCACAACTAGATTCAGGAACCACTGGGTGCAGGACCCTTAAGGAATTCAATTTCTATAAATGTATTTTATTACTTCTTAATTGGGGACATGAAGGGGGCAAGTGGGGTAATAATTTGCTCATTTACAAATAGCTCCACTCCTTTCCCAAAGAGCTTGAACGAGAAAGAGCCAGTGAGTAGGAGGCAGGTCAGGCCTCATTTAATGTATGAGTGAAGTGAAATCAGATTGGACTGTGCCCAATGTAAAGTCAGAAACAGGTCTTTTAACTCCCAGGGCAGTGTGGAGTCAGTGCCCAAATGCTATCTGGCAACAGAGCCCTTTATTTATATAGGCCATCTTCCTGATGGAAAGAAAGAAGCACATGTGTCCTAATCCTTATCTTCCTCCTTTCTTTGTGTATTTTTTCCAATAATTTCTGAACAAAGCGAAATTATGAATTTTAACGACCACTAGAAATACATATAATTAACTGTAATTCTTTGAACCCTCGCCCAAATGGATACAGCTGACAAAACAGTGAAACAGCTGGGAAAAATCAAGAATTTGCTCCAACAAAAGAAAGTGTATCATTCTCAATAATCTAAAAGTAAAAGTACTTTTCCCGTTAAGAATTGCAGTCCTTTCTTTATAATGATGAGTTTCAACAGACAGATATTAATAGAAACATCTTTTTATATCACTCTTTATTCTTTGCTCAAGAGAAGTTAACTTCCACAAGAAATGGCCAACCCCCATGCTAAGAGTAATTTACCCTCTGATTACAGCTTTCTGTTTTCTAATCCCTCTGCTGTACATTTTTTAAAACAATTCTGTTTGATGAATTCATCTTGAACTTTTCCCATCACATTTCTTCTGAAACTAGAATAACTTAGGGTAGAGTGGTGGGGACCAGATACACAAATTAAAATTAGTAATTTCTTTTGCTATAAGACTCTGTGTTTTAGGTTCACTACTGAAAAGTGGCAAGGATTATAATTATACCACATGCATAAGAATATAAGACAGCTAACTATTTTCATCTTCAATTTTGAGAAAATATCAAGTTTTGTGCCTGAAACAATATTTTGTTTAAAAAAACAAAACAAAAAACAATACAAGTCCACAAAAACAAAAAACTGAGTATTTTAAGTCAGTTATTTTAAACTCACCACAAACACCAACTTTCCAACATTGGTCCAAGGGAAATCATAAAGTAATTGTTTCTCTTCATCCAAATTCTGTGGAAAGAATTATAAGAGTTACTTATAACTCTTACAAGTAATGCACAGAGAGTTACTGAGGAAACTGACAGATATTCTAAAATAGCTCTAACTTCTTTCCCAGAAAACTAAAATACAGTAATTAAAATCTGAAAGAGGTCCCCAACTCTCTTTGGAGATATGCAGACAGTAATTAAAAGAGGAGTGATACAATTCTGTCGCTTTTGGTTCCTGAGTGACTGTGTTAACCTGCCCTTTTAAGGCAATCTTTTCCCTTCTGGCCTATCCCTAAATTTAAATAAAAAGTCCAGAAGACTCAGGCATTCAAGAGATGAGATAAGGCACTCAGACTTTCATAACTGGATATTTTGCCTATATCGAAGATAAGGCATCCTTATATTCTCCCAGGTCTCACAGAGGGAGGCATCTCTCTCCCTTGTTTATGGCTGTAGCATAAAACCATCCCACTTGTAAAAGGATGATGGTAACTACTTACTCAAGGGACAGGTTTTATCAAAAAATTGTAACGGAAATTGAAATGTCTGGTCAGTCACTGTATTAAAAAGTCATTTTTCTTTCCACAGTTATAGATGCACCAGATGATAAAAAAGAATATTAAAAATTAATGACACACAAAGAAAAATGTCTGGATATTAATGATCTGTGAGTGATGAACTGCGGCCAATCTTTGGTTTGTTGTTTTCTATTCTAGAGGACTTATTAGTGTCAAGGATCAGACTGCTTCACTTCGACTATCCCACCTTATCTACGTCTGTACTAGACAAATAGGAAGTAATGACCAATCAATGGCTGGAAATGGACCAGTGAACCTATCACAGGACCAGGCAGGCACACTGCCAGAGTAACACATAGTGGATGCCATGTGACACTTTACTTCTCATTAACTAACCTGAAAAATCTGTATTCCCCGCATGGTCAATCCAAGGGTCAGAGAAGCTTCAATTTCCCTTTTATCCTATAGGAATAAAATTGTATGAAAAAGTATATTTTTCTTCTATAATGAACAATTCAGCACCAAAGAAAAGAACCAAAGATAAATTTCAGGATTAGAAAGCTTTTGACTTAAAATAACTTTGCTTGTCTTTCTGCATTCCTTGTTTTCTATAAGATTTAAGAAAAGCATGGGTACATATTAAATCAGTAATAGTATTTTCTACTTTCTAAATCCCTGCGATTTCAAAGTTTTAGTGTTTTTACTATATTATATACACTTTCATATCTGACAATATTCTAAATATTTGTGTTACTGAGAACTCCAGTAAGACTATTTTGCTGCTTTTACATCATTTTTTTAATCTTCTCTCTTATGCTTAATCTTTTTTCAGAAGTTAGAATCTTGAATATAAGGTCGTAGTTGTATTCTGAGATGTACTAGACTTTATGTGTTTAAAACTGGTTAAATCTCCCAACTCTGAAAACAAAGTCAGAGGCAAGCCTGAATAGTTAATGCTCTTTCATGAAGGTAGCTAATAAAGTTATAAAAGCTTTACATTCAGTTAGTCTTGAAAGAAAATACTTATGTTTAAGAAGTTCAATTATCACTTGCCAATATGATATACATTCTACCAGCTAAACCATAAACTAAAAAAAAAACAAAAACTACTACAACAAGTATAAGGGAAAAAACTGTTCAATTAAGAATGTATTCTGAACTTGGCCACATCTTCTAAGTGCTCATCTGTAACAAGTGGATATAAGGTATAAAGTTCAAAATAGAAAACAAAATTGCTGAGTAACTATTTTCATTATGAGATTTCTCAATAAAAACAATAAATGAGTACATGCAGATCTTTATTACATTTACTGCCAGTTTTTGCATGATCATGGAAAGGAATATTTTTAGAAATGCATCCTTACCTGGCATAGTAAAGAGAAGCCACAGCCTATTTTCACTATTGGGGCTTTTTTTTCCCATTAATACTCTTTACATCAAGAAAGGCACACACAGTACAGGTTTAACAGGAGAAACCAATCCATCACTATGAGCTTAGGCCAATTTCCCTTTCAAGGCTGTTCTGATTGCTTCCTGAAATAAGATTGTGCTCATAAAAATGCTGGTAGTGCGTGTATGAGGTGCATATTACTGGGAAAGAGGCACAGAGGTTTTTGTTGTTGTTCTTGTTAAGTTTCCTGTCTTCTGTCTCCATTTTATTAACAGGCCTTAAATGAAGCAGTTTTAATGGCAGCCACGAGATTTCTTTAAAGAATGAAAATTCTGCCTATAAGGAAAACATACGTACTTCCCCACCTCATTCAGTTCATTAGTATTAGTTATCTTGTTTTAAGCAGACCAGAATGATTTTCTATGACACATAAAAGTAGTGCACTTTAAGCAAATTGAAAAATTAATTTTTACATGAAAGATAAATTGGAGATACCTACTTCACTAAAGGATTCCTAATAGGAACTTAATAGGATTCTTTAAAATACCAAAGCTTCCCTACAAAATAAAAAGCAACCAATATTTACTGAGCATTCACTAATGTGCCAGGCACTCCATCTGGTTATTTCAGATTCACCATCTTGTTGAATCTTCCCAACCTGTGATATGTATAGGATCATTCCCACTTAACAGATGCCCAGGATTGTAGCAACAGTTGCCTAGGATCCCTGCAAGAGTGAATGCTGATGGAGGGTTTATAAAGCCACAGTCTTTCTGATATATCATTCATACTTCTAATACATTTAAAAATATAAATTTATTGTCAAAAAATGTCATTTATTTGCATTTTCTCAGGTAAATTGAGGTGTCACAATGAACTCCCTTAAAAGAAAAAAAAAGAACTCAGTCTTCCAGGAATTTAGCTGAAGAGATCTTGTGGAACTCTATGCCTTTGAAAGATGACAGGGCATTAACAATGCATCTCTTTCGCATGAAAGAGAAAAAATAACATCCTTTGCTCTCTTTTTAAGTCTTTTGAACCAGCCAGGAAAATTACCCAGCAATATATCCAAACTACGTCTAGTCTCCAATTGTCTAGTTATGTTAATCTTACCACAAAGGATGTAGGAGAGATAACAAACCTAATAATAACAATAATAATGGTAAAGGCAACACGTTTAATTTCATGCCTAACACGTGCTAGGTACTGTTTTAAACACTTTTCACCCACTAATTCCTTTAGTCTTCAATAAACCTCAGAGTTTATTGGCTTTGTTACCATCCCCATTTATCTACGGGGAAACTAAAGCACAGAGAGGCTAAGTAACATGCCTAAGGTTACACAGTAAGGGGTGAAGCTGGGATTTAATCCCAGAAAGGTAGGCCCAACAGACCACACTCTGAACCACTTCATCCTAGTTGGTTGGAGAATAAATATACCTTTGAATACTCAAATGGGAATTCAAGGGTTCTTGCCATGGAAGTGATACTTGTGAAATAGGGAGAGGAGTGGGAAGGAGAAGCAGGAGAGAAGACAGAACGTATTGCCAGTGATTCCCTGCAGAGCCCGCCGCAGTTATTTGGGTCTGTGACTTCTGACCCAGGATGGAAAAATGAGGCTAGAGACACAAGAACACAAAACACAAGGACACAGGAAAAAGGCAGTATCAAACTTCAGAGTGACAGCACAGAGTCAGTGGTTTAAGCACACAGGCTCTTGTCAAGTAGACCTGGGTTGAATCCTGGCTCTTACTAGTTTTGTGATCTTTGCTGTGTATCCTGGTCTGTAAAATGAAGATTACAGTCCTATCTTATAGTTATGAGGATTTTTAAAAGAGGATAAATATAAAGTGGCCCCATAAACAAAATACTCCATAAACATTAGCTATCGTGGTGATGTTCTTATTACTAATGGATACATGCAGGTACGGCTTCACTTCAAGGAGTATTAAAAATTACTGATCGAACTGCAAATGTTACTCCCCAAGGCAGAAATGCAGATTTGGGAAGGAGAAAAATAACTATTTCATAATCACTGAAAAGCCAGATGCACAATTTACAGCCACTTGTTATCTCAATACTAGGACCATTAAAAAAGACTCCAGGGCTTCCCTGGTGGCGCAGTGGTTGAGAGTCCGCCTGCTGAGGCAGGGGACATGGGTTCGTGCCCTGGTCCGGGAAGATCCCACATGCCGCAGAGCGGCTGGGCCCGTGAGCCATGGCCGCTGAGCCTGCGCTTCCGGAGCCTGTGCTCCACAACGGGAGAGGCCACAACAGTGAGAGGCCCGCGTACCACAAAAAAAAAAAAAAAAAAGACTCCATTCTGCTCCCAGGACTGAGGAAGCATCATTGACTCCAAGACTGACCAATGATGACAAACAGCGGTTGAAATGAAATTCTTTTGAAAGCCCATTAAAAAAAATTAAAAAGACAACTTTAAATAAAAGCTTCTCCTGATCAAGGAGGTATGGCTGCAGACCTACTGCAATTTTGTACCTTATACAATCTGTAGTAGTGAACGGCAACATCATCCAGTCGGACGGCCTCTTTGATATATTTAAGATGAGCCTCAGAAGCTGTCAGTGCGAACTGATCTTTGTGCATGTTTGGAATGTGCTTCAGGATGTAGTCCTTCCCTCTCTTGGAAACAACCTGTTGGAATACAATGGGAGCGCAATGCAACATTTGTTGGAGGGATGCAAATACTACCCTCATCCCCCAAATGATGAAAGGATGAGAACCGAAAATACGCCATGTAAATTGGCTGATTTCCATTAGAAAATTCCCACGCTTATTCTTTTTTGATCATCTGTTATGTGACCTGGCTGAATCAGCTAATACTAGAAGCTACAGAGTCAATTTAGCTGTAGTACTCCATATCTAAGAAGAAAAATCACAAGAAATGGGAAAAATATGTTCTCTTGGCTTTAAAATCACCAACAAAGAAAAACCATGCAAACTTGCACAATTTTGTCCACCTCACTGCTTATACTTGCAGAATTATTGGTACCATGAAATGCAGCCACTGTCAGCACATCTTCAGGGTCCGGATCCTACTTAACTCTTCTAAAATTACAGCCACAGAGTGGGAGGTTCTAAATGTTAATCCGAAGAAAGCAGGGGACTGCGAGGAATTCTCAGAAACATTTCTGGTTTTTGCATAAGAGGCTGATATGAACACTCTACTCAAATGCTTATGAGAAAACAGTTTCACTCAAATATTCATTACAATTCACTGCAACTTCAGTTTTCAACAGACAGTAGTCAAAGCTTTTAGATATCAAAAATATATAGTATCCAGAAGCTGCAGGTTCAAAGAAAGGTGTTGATAAAAGTCTTAGCTGATTTCACGAAGATTATAAAATATGGAAAGAATTATGCAAAGTGAACAAAAAGCATTTTAGTGCTTAAAATGACCAGGATTTGAAAATTAGAGAATTTTTAGTTTTATTATTGTTTTTATAGTTACTGATGTTTTGTTTCTTCCTATGAATATTCTAAGGAGAATTAAACATGATGAGTTATTATTGGCCAATAATCAAGTTTTGCTGAGAACTCAAGTTACAGATTTTTCTTTCTAGGTTCCTTTTACATGGAGATCACCTAAATCAGTACTTGTCAACCTTTTTCAGGTCAAAGAACCCCTAGAAAATAATATCTGTAAGGGCAATGAAGTAGATGATTTTGGTGATCGCAAGGGTTGAGGAAGCTGGTATCTCAGCACCCTGGCACACTAACGGGAAGCTCTGCTTTAAAGACCAAGGGTCATTCAGTACCTGATGATAACTAAGGGAATGTAAATACAGGTCAATTTTGGCCCAACAGACATTGCTATGTAATAGCCTGACATCTTTTGTGGGTTTTCTTGAACAACTGAAGCACTGTCAGCCAGTGAACAAAAGCTTATATTGAGCGCCGTGATGTGAAATGCTGAAGAAACAGAAAAGGTTAAGTTTATGCCTGTCCTGTAGAATATGCTAAGAAATACTTAGATCACTGGGTGCAAGAGACAAACAGAGCATTTGAAAATAAAATACTTATGTTCAGGGTCTTATTGAGCCCAGAGGAGGGGCACTGGGCACCTAGACAGTCTGCCCAGGGAACCACACCTGAGCTGATGAGCAGGAGTAGCCAGGTGAAACAGGGAGGGGGCCTCACCAGCTAAAGGAGCTGCAGACAGAAAGGCCCAATGTGTGAAACACCACCGGAATTGCTGGGTGTTGCTAGAACACAACACACAAGGTGCAGGACAACCAGAAAGTAAGCTGGAAAGGCTGGCAGGGACCCATGCTGGGAAGTTCCTAGGTCATGCTTGGGAGCCTGGGCTTCACTCCAAAGATGAAGGTTTAAATCAGAGGCAAAAACAACTCCTCTGCAAGCTGTGAGTAAAGCCTGAAGCAGGGACAACAGGGACAACTGCAGGAGTGCTGATGAGAGCTGAAGCCTGGGAAACATGAAGAACCACTACGGGGAGGACACGTGGTAATGTTTAGGAAGTTAAGAGCAACAAAAATACAAGCGAACCTTATTTCTTAAGCTGGGTGATGCGGAATCAAGGGTTTATGTTAGAGGATGTTCTCGTTGACTGGATGGGGCAGGGAGAAAGAAGGGTGATAGGAAAGAGCCCCGAGTGACTCAAGTTTCTAGGTGATCGGGTGGATGGCAGTGCCACTGGCTGAGGTTAGGAACACAGGGGTAGGAACACAGAGAATTGAGGTGTGAAGAAGATGAATTTGATTTGGGACATTCTGAGTGTGAGGTGCCTATGGGTAAACAGCTGTCTTACAGACATAGGGGAGAGAAACAGATTCAGGAGGTGCCAGTACATAGGTGGTTGTAAAAAGCATTAATTTGGAGGAGATCTCCTGGAATGTGAGTGACTAAGTGTCAAATGCAGCAGAGAAATTCAGGAAAAGAAGTGAAAAGTGTCCACCGGATTTGGCAATTTAAAGGTCATTGCTGGCTTTAAGGACAGCACCATGAGTGGAGGGGGTGGTGAGGAAAGAAGGCAGATGGATGTGGGTTGAGGATTACACGTCGAAGTAAAGAAGCTAAAAAATCAAATATACATCGTCACTTTTTCAAGAAGCTTTACTGAGAAGGGAAGGAGAGATTGGTAGGTCTTCTTTCCCTCCCTCCTTTCTTCCCTGAGGATGGGGAGGTGTGAAGCAAACAAAGTATGTCCTGACTTAAGAAGAGTTAGTTGGGGTAGAGGCTGAAGATACGGGAGAGAGAGATGTCTCGGCAGAGACCTAGAGGAAGAATGGGAAGCGATATCAACAGGGTGGGGATGGAGAAAGGACCTCTGAGACAGTCAGTGCTCAAATAACCTAAGTTTTCTTGCTGAAATAAGGGGGTTGCTCCTCTTTTGAGAGTGAAGGAGATGGTGGTCAGATCAAGCAGTTTACTTATATTTGTTTCCTCAACACAGGAGAAGCTGTGAATGATCTCACCTTTTAAAGAGTAATGTGTTTCTCCCTTCGAAGGGAAAAAATGCTGCTTGAACTAAGAGTACATAAGACGGTCAAGGCCATGTAAATGCCAAAAGAAGGCTGGCAAATACCAAGTTCCACCATCTTTAGGATGGATAGCAATCCTCTTCCTCCTAACCCATAAGCAGATTGAGTCCATCGAGAGACTGTATGTGCCACGCTCTCAAGTATGGAATGTGTATCTGGGCGTCATGGAGGGTGTACTGGCCATCAAACATCTGGGTTCCCAGTTCTTGTAGCAGCATGACTACCCACACAATGAACTAGAAATGTGCTAGAGAAAACACTTCAGAATTTGAAAACAGTGCCTACCCAAGATGGGAAGTAAGCCTCGGGCTCAAAGTATTTTCCATAGTGCTTATTCCTTTTGAAGTTCCCAAGATCAGCCTGCAGAGCGAAGGCTGCCAGCAGGAAGTAGGCCTCCTCTCGGAGCACACACTGGGAATGAAGAACTTGTTTTCTCAGGTGCCAGTAATAATAGTATCTTGCTGCTCTGTCACTAGGAAAATAAAACAGAACTCACATTTTGATGGAACAATCTAAAGGCATGTAAACAACCCCAATCCTGCTATCCATCTGGTGACAAGAGCTCTTCTGTTCCTGCTCCCTCCTCCCCCCTCCCTCCTCACTCACTGAAAAGGGGGAGGTTGTAGCTAATACCGGACTGCTGCCTTACTGCTGCTTCACCAAGGTCGCAGGGTGTCAGGACCCCAAGTCAGACTACCCAGACTGCAAAAATAATACTTCCTATGGCCAATAGCATTTGACTCATTCAGAGAATGGAAAACAGATCTGAATCATTCCACTCCAATGTGGGATATACTACATTGAACAAGTATTAGAAGCCTAGGCATCTGTTGTCTGTATTAAAATAATTTTGCTACAATAATGCTGCACATTGACACAAATAAGGACAAATCTGAGGAGACAATCCTGGCTTGAATGTTATGCTGTCCTTTTTTGTTGTGATTTTCATCTGAGCACATTACAAATACACTAAGGTCCTTTTCAAAATATTTCTGTTTATATGCCCTACTAGAAAAGAATTTGCCTAACTATGAATAGTCTTTTTTTTCCTCTAAGAATGAATAAGCTGAAAACTCTCCTTAAATCTTTTTTTTTTTAATTAAGTGGCTGTTACTTTATGGGTGTGATTTTATAGGCACATGTTGTAAGAATCATGATAGTCGTCACAAATGGAAATACAAATAGTGCACTCATTACAACCCATTGAGGTCAGAAATAAATACAGTCCCCATTAAATACACTGAGTAAGAAGTGCTGATTGGGGAAAAATATGGTCAAGCTCCAAAAAATGTCACAGGCAAACAGGACGCCTCTGTGATCAAAGTAAAAATGCAAGAAAAAAATGTGTGTGTGTGTGTGTGTGTGTGTGTGTGTGTGTGTGTGTGTGTATGTATCTAATGACTATTTGTCTCCCTATTACTTTAGGTTGAATGTTCACCTGAGATTAATAGCTCATTAGTTGATGATAATAAAAACATACGGGTTTACTTTAACCAAGACTATGTTTAAAATTTAAAAATAAAGCATTTATGTAACTTTTTTTTCCCTTATGACTTTTCAGAGCACTTCTTTTTATAACGTTGAGTACACAATGATTGGACTAGCTCATCACTGGGGAAAAGGGCAGAAGTATGGAGATCAATTAAACATTCATTAGTCCCAGGGGGCTAATTAGTGGCTAAATAATATATTTTCCTTCTTTCCAGCACATTCCATTCCAATTAAGTAAACTTAGAAAAAGTTTTATATAAACTGAGAATAACTAGAAAAGTTTCTCTGCTTTAAAAACATTCTTTACGGGCTAATATTTTTTTACTTTTTAATTTGCATGTGGCAGTAACATAAATATTAAGAGCAAATCTCAGATACAACTCATTAGCCACATGTATCTTTGTCCCTTTTACGTGGGGTTTCTCAAAATTTAAAAATAAATAAGTAAAACACAGAGTTCACATTTCTAGTATTTTCTATCAGCCAACAAAATCACCTCTGAAAGTCTTCCAGCACTGAATCCTCCTATACAAATAATAAACTGAGCTTCTAAACTGGGGAATTCTGAGTCTGTATCATGAGTACAGTATTATTCATGCACCTGCCTCCAGAAAAAGAATCAATTACCTGCCCTTGCCAAACTGCATCTAATTCTCACAGGATACCTCCACTGGGCGTAATCTTAGCTTTAAAGCTACTGCCAAGAACAGAAGCAAGACCCCAAAAGTGAAAAGAAAACCAGGCTATATAAACACCCATGCATTTTTATAGGAACGAGTTCCTGCTGCTGTTCCACTCCTCACACCACCACCAGAAAAGAATATAATCCATTAACCAACCTTCCACTTTACACAAGTGCTAGTTCTCTCTTAAAGGAAATATTTTTGGTGACTGATTTGTTATTGAAAATGTGGAGTAGAGAAAATGTGAGCTGATGAGATTGTTAACATTTTCACTGATAGTCTAACATTATCACTCATTCATTCAACAAATGTTTATTGAGTGTCTACTGTACCTCTGTTTTAGGGACTGAAGATACATGCGTGCATAAAAAAAATTTTTTTTTAATCCCTGCTCTTTTATATTCTAGCAGGTGGAGACAAACAATAAACACAAGTACTTTATCTGATATGTTAGAGGATGAGTACTGTAGAAAAATAACGGTTCGGAATTTCTTCCTGTCCTCATACCTGATCAATCGGCCATTTTCCACATAGTACTGCACGCGGAAGTGGATGATCATAGGGGGTCCAAACTGGTCAATACCCTAAACAAAGACATGCGTAAAAATCAGGCTGTTTTTAGTTACTTCAAAAGTGGGTTTCAAAAACAACAAATACCATTATTTACAAGTAACTTTTTAAACACTGAAAGGTTTGATCTACTTCGAATGAGCAGGGGCTTGCAGCGGGTAGACAGTTGTCTCAGTTGCCCTAGATGGATACCAGGTTTATGTGAAAACGGGAAGTTTTATAACTATATCTGATACTCATTCACTGTAATGCCAATGACAACATACGGGAAGATAAAAATAAATGCCAGTGGAAATTTCTAGCTGAGATCCAGCTCCTCTCTCAGCTCTGTCCCCTGTGGTGACCATTTGCTCCTCATTACAATGTTCTGTTCATCTGACATTCCACATACCAAATGCTAACATGCTGTTTGTTTATGTAGACCTTCACGTTCCTTACTTTGTAGTTGGCTTTGAAGTAGCCTTCCAGTTTACTCCAAGAATTCTTAAATACAAATTGGAGGATTGAGGATGAGACACTGGGGATTATTACTGATTTGCGAGGGGGTGATCTTGAAAACACTAGGTAAATTCCCAGTGAATGCTCCCCTATGCAAATGGAAGGCACTGGTTCAATAAAGTAACAAAATATCAAATGTAAGGACAGTAAAAATGGATTTTAAAATGACTAATAATTTCTAGACCATCAGTTTTGACAACTAACGTGGCCAAAGAACAGGAACAAATACTTTTTCCATGCTTTTCATTTCAAAACATTATCCCAAGATTACTAAAAGGTTATTATCCAATATTATTTTAGCAGATATTCAAAATCTATTGCTACATGCTATAAGCTATTAATACTTCACTAATGTGATATTTTAGAACTTATAATTCATTTCGCTTTCCCAATATTTACTGTATAAAGTGTTAAGATATTTTTCTAATGTATAATAATTAAAATAAACCTTTTAAAAAATCAAAAGAATTTTGCTCATAAATGTAATCTCACCCAAGTGACTTCGTATTGTCGTACCTTGCTGGCCTCTTTCTTCCATTCTTTTGGACAATACTTATAAAGCTTTTGTGACAACTCCATATACACATGTTCATTATCTGCACATTAAAAAAAAAGGAGACAAGGTGATAAAGGATAGATTTTTTTCAAAAGAAAAGAAATGGGTTTTTCAAAAAAGCCTCCAGATTTGTGAATGTACTCTGAATTCACATATTACCAAGAAAACTCAACAGGATATTAAAAGATAAAAGGTTCTGTGGGATAGACATTAATGATAAGCTTTATGAATTATTTTGCTTTTGCAATACAGAACACGTCTCGTTAAAAATATGTTAACATTTAGAAGAAATATTAGATTCCAACTCTTACTTTTATTTAGTTTCTGGGGTCGTTATAACTTACAGTTTAACTTCCAACACTGTGGGTGTTACTCGGTTTTAGAAAAACATGCTCTTGTTTGGCTCACAGAGAACTCATCTCATAAGTGCAAAGTAATGAAACAAGGCAGAAACACCGCCTTAATTGTTACGTAAGAAATTAGAAAACACTGATGAGAACCAACCCATTTCCAAGTGAGGAGCCTGACCCATGTGTTTTGTGAAGAATGGTCTTTAAGACCCATGTGCTTTGTGAAGAGAAGTCTTTTAGACTATTCCTTCTCTGTCTCCTCCACATAAAACAGCATGAAGAAATGATAAAGCATTACTCGCACTGCCTTTGGGATTGACCTTGTGGGAAGAGAAGAATCTTATGCAAAACAAGAATGAATGCCAAAATATTTCTTCAAGGGAATGATGTTCTTAAGATGAACAGAAAATAAGACTGCTAAAAAACCCATATAAAAATGATCTAAACATGTGAAAACAAGCTGGTAAAAAATGTAAAAATTTTCTGATTTCCCAAATGGACTCTTTTAAAGAGAGAGATATTTCATATGAAAAGCCTTCCTATCTTGTACAGTTTTCAATCTTTTTTAAAAAAGCTCCTTCTTTTTCCTCTAACCATCACTATGGGGGCATGCTCTTGGAAAGCCCTGGATAAAAATGTACTCATTCTGGAAGAGAAGTGTGTCTCTTTGACTACTTCAAGGATAACACACTTGACCACGCTGTCACTCACGACTGAATGTTGGAGTTTGACTGGAAAAGCGTCATAAGAGAACAGGAAGGGTAAAGCTACTTTTTGTCTATGAATGGCATATTAAGTCAACCAGTTTGGACGAAACGGGTAAGGAAGAGGTCCCCAAACCAAGAGGACGCTACTAAAATCCACTTATCACGTCAACTAAAACTATCTCCCATCTCTCTTATGTTACCAATTAAACATGAAATGGACAAGATCAGACAACCTTACTGTTGAATCTGATTTGTGTTTGGCTTGAGTTCCTGTCTGAAGAAGCAACATAATGAATAGAACAGACTGTTCACCATAATGGCACATACATATTTTTTTAAACTATCACTGTGTCTCTACCATCTGACAGTTTGACCAGAGCTTTGAACCAGGTCATCTGATTCCTGTTCCAATGTTTTTTTGCCATCCTGCAATCTCTCTTTTAAAAAGGACATCTGAAAAACTCTTATTCTGAAACCTAAGGAAGCTGTAAACTGGTTTTATGAGATTGACTTGTTCAAAAACAAAGATCAACAGTCTGGCTGTAGCTGCAGTAAGAAGAATTAACTCTGAGTACAAAATAAAAGTAAGGTTACTTAGAATCTGTAGGGCATCTTATACCCCCAGATCCTTCCTTGAAAGAATGACTGAGGTGTATACTAATACAAGGATAGAGCTGAGCATCTGTGTTTTTATTGCTTTCACTACCACAGGAAGAAACTGAAGAGCAAATGGCTGGTTCCTCACTTCCTGCTCCATGCTCTCTGGCCTCTCCAGAGCTGTCTTTTTAGACAACTGAAAACTGCTCACATTTTGGAGCTGAACTTGTTCATCAGTTGATCATGATATACTTTCCAACACAGCAGACCTAAGCACTTTATGGTACTAACCAAATTCTCAAGATATCATAAGCCTTTAAATTGAAACCAATTCCAGTAGTATAAAATAGTTCATATCCAAATATAAAATATAGATAAATTTCACAAAAAAAAGGTCTCCTTGGAAAACTGAGCAAAGATTTGAAAGGTTTTTGTCATCTAGAAGACTAACTTAGAGAAATCTTAAAATATGATTTGAAAGAAGAACGTTTTAAGGAATGGCTGCACTTAAACCCTGGGAACTTAACTCTAACTAAGGTGTTATTGGCAGAGAAAGCTTATATGGAGCCCTTTGCTTGAAAATCTTTTCCACATAAAGTATACAGAAGAAACTGATCCCATTTCTCTAAGTCATGTGTTCTGACTGGAAAAAAGAGAAGGGGCAAGGAAGGAAAAACAGAAAATAAGAGTAAATTAATAGATCACTTTGTTATACTATATATTCAACAGCAAGAGAAGCTGAATAGAGGAAAGTCAGTTTTATTATGTCTAAATGTCTTTTAATGTTAAAAATTATAAAACAAATTAAATTACAAAAACATCCAATTTCCTACTAGCGCCAGCTGCTCCCTGAGTGCAAAGAAACAAAAATCAATCTTAGTTCATTAAAACATAAAAGAGCAAACACATAAAACCCAGACTCCTAAAGAGGAACAAATTTTTAAGTTCAAACCATAATAAATTCGTGACCTAAAATTCTAAACTTGTAAGAAATACAGAACAGTACTCATGTTAAAATATGAGTACTAGATTAAAACTCATGATCAGTTTATGGGTATTTTGACAATCATAATTACATAACAATATGCTCAATTTAAGTTACAGCTATAAAATGTCATTTCCTCAGGGACAGTTGGCTAACTCCATCAGAGATGGGATTGAGACTTACTTTGTATAACACTGAGTCCAAAGAGGTGACAGTCCTTTAGCCTGAGTAGGTCACACACCTGGACCAGCAACTGGTGACACAGAATTTTAACCTATAGGAAAAAAGACAAAAGCAAACACACATTTAAGATAACAATTCAGCCAAGTCCAGACAGTGAGCCACAATCAGGCAATGTAATGCATCCTAAATACATGCCTTGAAGGGACAAGCTGACACTAGCAAAACGACAGTTGGTTTACGGAAATCACTTTAATCTGCAGCTGTGTTTCAATAATAATGATCACAATTCAAATTTCTACAACCTGGTAATACAGCACCACTGCAATCTTGTACAAGACTCATAAATCTTAGGATACATGGACAAGGCCTTACTCTATAGCCGTGGTGCATGCTAAATATGTATTTCAGAAGGAACCCCAAACAGCCTAATCAGATTATCAAAATTATTAATTTGGCAAGTATCTTTACAAAGAAAGTTTTCCTCTTGATGGTCTAAACAAAATGCTCACATACTGCACAATGAGTGAATACCTAGCTTTTATTTACTTTAATAATTGACACATCTTGTAAGTACCTAAACCAGGTTCTTTTTCTGAGTCCTAGTATAGTTCAAACATAATAAAACCATATTCATTAGGAACTCTGGGGTTAAGTTATTCTGAAAAGTCACATGTTGAACGATAACAGTCTTTAAAAGATACAGTTCTAATGACTTTTCAAGTGTTTAATGAAGTGTTTTGGGAGACAATAATTCTAATGGGTCTGCCTTGTTGAATTCAGAACCACTAAAGCTTATTAGTATTGGGATTGACACTAAGAGACCACGTGGGTCAATTTCTTCATCTGATAGAAGTAGAAAAGAAAAGCCAGACAGCTTGCAGTCATGTAGCTAGTAGTGGCAGAGGCAGCAACTCACACCTTTGCTCATTTTGTATTACAATATTTTTGTATATGTATATTAATAAAATATGTGCAACATGACAGTTTATCGGTCTAGGTACATATATTATGTGGCATTTCCCCTCGCATTTGTAATATTAACTTGCAACTTCTTTCTTCAACAATGATGACAGTTACAGTTTTAATGATTACAAATTCTAAATTAGTTAACTCTGAATTAATGACTTCTTATCATACCTTAATATGTAACTCAGACTCAGAAAATAAAAACCTGTTGAGATCTCTTGACAATTGAAAGCCAAACAATTCAAAATGGTGACAATGTCAACTGGAGTAAGAAAAATAGGTTTACAGCTCTTTTCCACATTCACTGTTAAATGGCAAATAATCTGAAGCACCTTATCCACTAGAAAGTGCAAAAAGTATTTACGTAAGGCCAGAGAGTACCACTTAGGCTGTTTTAGAAGTTACAGGAACTCAGTGAAGCTGGGACAGTGTCTTATTTTATATTCAGGATATACAACAGGCACTCAGTAAATGTCTGATGAACAAAAGCCAGGGATCTGATTTTCCTGTGGGCTCCTCACCTTCCTTCTGTTCCATGACTACAGACTACTCTCTGACCCACTGAGCAGATCATTTAGTAATGTGCCACGTAAGAATTTAGGGAAAATGTATCAATACGCATCCACCAACACCACTGGGGGAATACATTTGCCAATAGGAAATCAGTATCATCTTCGTTCACTAAAAAGACTTTGGATTTGAGTTCTATATTACTGTGATTCCACTTTACAAATAAGCTTAAATAAAGAAAATGATAAAGTAATGGAAAAAGTGTCTAATGTTAAATAAAATTGAATTAGATACTACAAATTTGAGACTTCAGATGTCATATAGTCTAGGACTTCTTTAATCTTTAGATTTGACTATATTTTAAAATGTCGTGGGACTTCCCTTGTGGCGCAGTGGTTAAGAATCTGCCTGCCAATGCAGAGGACATGGGTTTGAGCCCTGGTCTGGGAAGATCCCACATGCCGCAGAGCAACTAAGCCCGTGTGCCACAACTACTGAGCCTGCGCTCTAGAGGCCGTGAGCCACAACTACTGAGCCCACGTGCCACAACTACTGAAGCCCGCGTGCCTAGAGCCCGTGCTCCACAACAAGAGAAGCCACCGCAATGAGAAGCCCGCACACCACAATGAAGAGTAGCCCCCGCTCGAACTAGAAAAAGCCCGCACACAGCAACGAAGACCCAACACACCCAAAAATAAATAAATAAAATTTAAAAATATAATAAAAAAATAAAATAAAATGTCATATACAAAGCACTCTGGGTAAAACGTGATAAAACGTTAAAAGAAAAATTCCAAACCACACGGTGTATGCAAAATGAACTATGTTGTAACTTTGTGTAACTGCTGTTCAAATAATGCTGTGCATTTCCCCCCCCACACCCTATATAATTATTATTGTTCCGCTAGTTTAAATCAACTATTTGGAGCCTAACTGATAAAGCTCTTTAACAACTATTAAGGAAATAACAATGTTCTTGTTTAAAAACTGTAATTAAGTAAGGTTGTGGCTCTGAAGTCTTACCTGCTGTGAAAACAAGCTTAAGTTTTTTGCATTTGCATATTATGAGTCTTTAAGGCTACATTTTAGCTGATTGTGAAATTTTTCAAGTTCTTTAATCTTCAGGAGCAATGGGAACTTTAAAAAGTGCCATAGAGTATGAGGTATTAAGAATAAGAATGAAAGCATTATCTAAAAATATACTCTATATGGAACTTTCTAATAAAAACAGCATTTGATTCTCAATGTCAATGGTTTGATATTGAGCAAGAATGTTTAAAATATGCTCCAGAAAAAGAACTGTTCACTCTCTTCTCAGTGAAGAGGTGTAACCTCTTACCCATAATTTATATCACTCAAAAATTTTGTGGCTCCTACATTTACCATCATTTGATTTCCAAAAATTTCCAAGTTCCCATATTTATTACCTGATGATTAAAACCATTTAGAACAGTCCCTATTAGTTCAACTCATGGAGAATTAAAAATGACCAAAACACTAAATTTACCCCACATGCAGAAAGGCAACATTCTATCAACTACATTTGTCAGGGAACAAGCTTTCTTTGTTTAAAAAAAATGTTGAGAAATGATTTAAAAAATGAGACCATTAATGAAATAGTTTTGTTGCAGTTAATTTGTTCTACCACAACTCTACAAATATCAGCTGCTATTTTCCAAAGACAAAAATAACACTTTGTAGAACACGACAGGCCTTTGGCAGCCCTGAGCTGGCTTTCTAGCGAGGAGGGAACTCCATACTACTTAACCCAGTTCCTCCTCCCCGTCCTTTGGTCCAACAGCTTGCTTGCTAATGAGGAGTCGGGACATGGCAGGGCCATCTATGGACCCTGGAATAAGAACAGGTCTACGTGGGAGTCAGACTCCACAGCTGAGTTTCACTAACAGTGAGAACACAGCTCAAAGAAATGAAAACAAGTGCTACTCTATTAAGTGCTCATTCACTGAGCAATTCCCAGGTACCAGGCACTGTAATAAGCATTTATTCATGTTATGTCTTTATATCCTCACAATGTCCCTGTGAGGAGAGTAAGATTATCTGCACTTTATAGAAGAGGAAACCGAAGCCAAAAAACTAACTTGCCCAAGGTTGCAGAGTAAATTGTGAAGTACAGATTTCCACCTACATCCCCCATCCTACCCTAGACTTACTAAATCAGCATCTCCAAGGAGTGGAGTCCAATAGTTTGGGTATTTAACAAGCTCTCCAGGTAATTCTGATGGACATCAAGTTGTAAAATCATTGATCTACAGGAACGAATGGACTGGCTATCTGCCAGTCTGTTCTCTGTAATTATCTTCCTCAGCTAAGATTTTAGTGCAAATTAATTTCTTAGAAAATTATAGTCAGCTCCTAGTATTCCTCATGAAGTCAGATTAGTCTTCCTTCTAACTTACCTGAGATCAGTAAGGTTTTGCCCCATATCCTGTATATGTGCATACACACACATGAACACATGTATACACATTCCACCAGATGAAAAGACAGAAGAAGTGGAATGGAGAGAAGTTTCTTAAGTGCTTATGCTTATATTTATGTATATTTAAAAAATTTAATTGATCTTTTTATATAACTGTATAAAAGAACTCAAATAGCATATTCATGTATACATGTAAATTACATTTTGATATATTCTGACAGTGCCCATACTGACAAAGAATGATAATGTTGCCAAAAATAACAGCCTATCACTTCACGAAACCAAAACAACTTCAGGTACCCTGAGTAGAAATGTAGCTAATCAATAGAAATTCTGCCTAACGGATTGATAAAGTTCATTCAACAGGCAGGTTTGATGCTCAGACAATTCCTGTGAGCAAAAACAAGGTTACATTAGTAAATCTGTGAAGAAACTGTGGTGACTGACAGAATAAAACCAAAATAATTATGGTAATAAGCAGAACCTTTTCCTATTTAAACTTTTAATGGAGCTATTTAAATGTCATATAGCTTCATTATAACATTTAGAAATATTCTTTTATACAGCAATTGGGTTAAAAATATAGTTGCATATAGCAAAGAAAACTAATTCAAGGCATGCACTGAGGCAATTTTTCCCTTAATTCCATCAGAATACAATCCGTGAAAGAATATGGAAGTTGATAATAGGGAGAGGGGTTGAAAAATGCTAGGCATGATTGTGGTTACATAAAACTGTTTGGCAGTCTCTACCAAAGCTAAACATATGTGTACTTCATGATTCACAATCCACTGTCGGGTATAAACTCAGAAATGTATACATATGTGCCTATACATAAAATGTTCCAAACAGTTTCATTTGTAACAGCCCCAAACTTAAAATAACCCAATATCCATCAATAATAGTTGGAAAAGAAACTGGACATATTCATACAATGAAATATTATACAATAATGAAAACGGAATTACTGTCACATGTGATAGAATGGATGACTTTCACAGGCCAAATGTTGAGTACATAAAATATACCCAGATATAAAAGTGAGCATATCACATAATTTTAGCTGCATGAAGCTCAGAAACAAGAAAATTACTCCATGGTGATAGAGGTGGGAATAGTCATTCCCCTTGGGTGGAGATTACTGACTAGGAGGGATCACAAAAGATCTTTCTGGGGTACCAGAAATCTACTATATCTCAAGCTGGATGATGGTTACATGGATGTATACACTTGTAAAAATTCACTGAGCTGCTCACTGAAGATTCCTATACTTCGCTGTAAGTAAATTATAAGCCAACTTTAAAAGTAAAAAATACAAAAAAGTATCATATTTCTCTATGTCCAGGTTAACTGAAAGAGTTAACTCTGACTCATGAACCATAAGCAACAGTTTAGTACTCAAATACACAGCCTATTCTTGAAATTGGCTAGACTTAGGCTACAGGTTACTATTAAAACAATGATCAAGCACGTGTTAAAAAGCTAGCAATTATGTATTGCCATTTCACGTGTGTAGGTGACAACTCAAAAGTATTTAAAAAGCAAACTCAGATATCCATAAAAATTATATTTCAATAAAGGTTTAAAAATAGCAAAGTGTTCATGTTTCTATAATATAATAACCAAAATTCTCTTATTTTACCAGAAAAGAGAATGCTGAAAGCAGCTAAACTTAAGCCATAATTCAAAGTTTATACCTGTGTAGACCACTTTAACACCCCAATTCTCCCACATTATTAATGGTCTCATTCTGTAATGATTTCATCCTTAGCCAAGTCATAATTTGAATGTGGTCACTGGTGGGAACATCATCATTTAGACATTTCTAAAGTGGGATCTACTCACATTTATGATGATGTTCAGAGATTCATCGTTGGGAAGGAAAATACACACACTCCGGCGGTCTTGCATGACTCTGTTGTTATGGAAGTTCAATTTGTTCATTGTGTTGTGGGCTCTCTAGTGATCAGGGCTGGGCTCCGAGTCCTCGGCAATTCCTCTGGTTCCGAGCACTCCAAAGCCAAACTCTGCTCCTCATCACACGCCCTACAGAAGAAGCATCATGACGTTCCACTACGTGGGTTTCATAGCTGTAAAAAAAGCCCAAAAGGAGGCTGTGAATAAAGGCGGTAAGGTTGGTGAGGAGAGAGAGGAGGAGAGAGACGAGGAGAGGAGCAGCAGCACGACTGGTCTCGTTGGCACAGGTACAGCACGTCTCACAGTGAGGGCTCCCTCGCTTAATCAATGAGAATGCACAGAAACGTACTCTGTGCTTTGCCCGCTATCAAGTGTTTTAAAACTTTCAGGGACTTCCCTGGGGGTCCAGTGGTAAAGAATCCGCCTTCCAACGCAGGGGATGCAGGTTCGATTCCTGGTCAGGGAACTAAGGTCCCATATGCCGCAGGGCAACTAAGCTCGCGTGCCACAACTACTGAGCTCACACACCTCAACGAGAGAGCCCGCGTACTGCAAACTACAGAGCCCACGCGTCCTGGAGTCGGCGTGCCTCAACTACAGAGCCCACGCACCCTGGAGCCGGCACGCCAGAGCTAGAGAGAGAAAACCTGCAGGACACAACTAGAGAGAAGGTTGAGCGCCATAATGAAAGACCCCAACTGTCTCGGTGAAGATCCCGTGAGCTGCAACTAAGACCCAACGCAACCAAAAAAAAAAAATAAGGAAAATAAATAAAATATTAAAAAACAAACTTTCATTCAGTCATGAATTAAACATAAACCCTCTACATTTAAGGCAGTACTGTGTACTACAGGGCTCACAGAAGCAGAAGCCTGCCTTTGAGAAGTTTCCAGTCTCACATGGGAGAAAATGAAGGGTTCTGGAACAAACAAACAAAATGACAAAATTGCAACAACAACAAAATTATCAATCTCTTTCTTTTTTTCTTCCATTACAATCAAACTCAAATAAATGTCCTGGCTCTTACATTATATTCCTTCTTCAACCGCTGAGGTCTGGCTTCCACTTCCTTCTCTTCACCAGCATGGCTTTGCTACAGGAAGCCAGTGATCTCTAGACCATCAAGAGAATCCACAGGATTCATTTTGATGATCTCTCTATGTACAACACTTACTGAGGTTGTTAAGCCCTCTTTACAACTTTTTTCTTCCTGAGTTTTTATGGTGCTGCTCTCTCTTCTGATTCTCTAACCTGACAATGCAAACTTAATTTTTCTATATGTTATTTCACCAACCAGTTAATACATAGAAATAACATGACTGTATAAACTATATTTGTATACCATGGATTTTGGATACCTCTCATATGTAATCAGTTTATTAAACCATGTCATTTTATTTTTTAACTTCTCTCAGATTTTCAGTGTATAGAATTCTGTTTGCAAGTAATGAAGACTTTATCTCCAATTTTCAATAATCACACTTTTATTTCTGTTTCATGTCTCACTGCATTGGCAAGACCTTGAAGAATAATTTTAAAACAATGGTGGATATTTTCTATATTTAATGAATGTGTCTAGTGTTTCATATATTATTGCTAATATAACACTATTCAACCAAGGTATGTTAAGACTGTCTGTCAAACCATTAGTAATTATTTATATTGTTCCTTTCCAGCTACATTTGTAGGATATGTAGGAATTTCCAGGCAGAAAGTATAACCATACAGTTTTAATAGAAGAGCTATTATCACTGCTGACATAAATCAAAGCATACATGAGTCTTATTTGCTTAAGGTTCAGTTTCCATCTGTTATCAGCAGGAAGACGGGACAGAATATATTCTTAGATGGCACCATGAGTAAATATAAACTAGTATTTCTTTTTAAAGTATGAATGAAATACCATCCACAAGGGAGCTACTCAAACTAAGTAAAAACATATACAGTAAGTATTTCCTTATTAGGAAGGTGACCAAAAGCCCCTTAGGAGTATTCTGCTTCTCTTAAAGCATAATAGCAATTGTTTCACATTAGGTTGTAGCCAGTACATCACCCTACAGGGTCACCAGAGGTCAGTGCTATAGTTCTCTCCAGTATGGGATGGTTAGCCCACGTGTTCTATGACCACAAACTAACTGCACTCCAAATCCAATCATCAATCTGCAGAACGCACACTTTTAGTTTAATAGTTCCAACGCACCAATTGGAGGACCAGTGTCGGCTGCATCAGAATCACCTAGATGTTTGTAATAAATACAGAATCCTGAGCACAGTGACATTGCTACTGACTCATAATCTCCAGGGTCAGGGCCCAGGAATCTTAATCTTTTTAAAAAGCTCCCCAAGTATTTCTGATATGCAGTCACATATGGAAACAACACTTTAGCTAAAAGAAAGAAGTTGCTGAGCAGAGGGTTGGATATAACACCTTCATAGAAGATACTGGGAAAATATCTTGAGGTACAGAATTAGGGATAAGCAACTATGTGAAATATAGCACACATCATCACTATAACTAAAAAATAAAGTCCTCAACATTTTCAAAGGTATGAATTCCTAAATCAGGTCAAATTTGTGTACTCAGAATGTTCTCCTAAAAAATGTAACTAGGTGAGGAAACAGGATATCCTGTATAACCTCTCTTAGCAATTCAGAAAGCATTGAAGGCTCTGAGAAGTCCTACGGGCAACTTCTTAAATTTAACTTAATAATTCTCAAACTTACTTGGGCACAGAATATTTCCCCGCAAGAAAAATCTATTAAGGTCCTGTAGAATAATATTCTCAGGCATACCACCTGAGAAATACAGTTCTGAAACAATTTCATTGTCAAATATTATATTTCATGGCAAAATTTTTCCCTATGAATTGATATATTCCAACATTTAGGCCTCCTCTCTGACATTAAAATCTTTTCAAGAAATTATAAGCTATGATTAAATGTAACTTGTTTAAATTCAAACCCTTAAGTGATATTAATCTCAGTATAATTATTCAAATTTATACTTCAAATTGAGTTACTCATATAATTTTCCATTTCTAATTAAACTAATTAAAGGGGGATAATTCTACTGACCTAATTTCTAGAATTTAAAAAATAAACTAGGGAAAAATACCTTCTGAGTTTTGGGATGTTTCCAGAGCCTCATTAAAATAATTTTAAAATTTCATGGATATGATTTTTATTTACTAGTTTGTTTATGGTTCAGATAGTGCAGTATTAAAAAAAAACGACTAGAAGAGGATTATTGAAGAAAATTTTATAAAAGCAGAGTCTTTAAGAAGCAGTGCTGCTTCATTGCTCCTTTTTCTGCTTTGAGGATAGCAAACTAGAAAAGCCCTGAAAGAGAGATAGTATTAAGATTTTACTTTACCCAGGCCTGCATTAAAGCTGATTAAAAGGTTCCACTGAAATAGCAAAATACCCATATCTCTAATGTGCTTCGGTATAAGATTTAATCTTAAGTTGGAGAGTCCTGGGGGAAAGAATTCGACTAAATTTAAACTAATTTTAATCATAGAATTTAGCCTCTGAGCCATTGGCTACTTATTCTGTATCCTAAGCTAAATCCCAACTCAGTCCCAGGAGGGCACGTTTCCTACTCCAGGGCAGCCCTTGTCTGTTCAACCATCTTGGGATAGATTATCTATGAAGAACAAACCATGTTATAGTACCATATTTCCCAGACAACAACAAAACAGCTTAGATACTGATCAAACCCCATCCTGCCATCTTTACAAACACCCAACTTACAAATAAAATGTTAAGCTATAAGATTTCCCCACTTGAATTTTAAACCCACATTATTGTAAATTCCTTACTTTCTGATAAGCCCCATTGGTTACAAAGTTACTTCATTTCTTTTAAGAATCAGGAAGCTACCACCTAGTATGGACATTCAATATTGATTTTCATTTTTTAGAAATTATTGGATGTAGGCTTTAAAACTGGGTCACCCTGGAATAAAAGTATGGGCTTTAGTTCATTATAATGTATCAATGCTGGCTCATTACAAATGCTCCACACTCATGTAAGAGGTTAACAACAGGGAAAGTGGGTACCTGTGGGCTATAGAGGAACTCTGTGCTATCTTTGTAATTCCTGTATATCTAAAATTCTAAAGTTAAAAAGTTTATTAAAAAAAACCCTAGGTCACCAGAAACTTCCTACCCATACAATATGTATAGCCTCACTTTGAATGGAGGCAAAGGAGGATTCTCAATTCTGAGACTGTTGCCCTAAAAAAAGTGAACAGGTGGTTAATTTGATAAGAAAATTACTATAATGCAAGCAAGGCTAATAGGCATATTTCCACAGTCAATAAGGTATCTCTGTTACCTAACAAAACTAAGGCAAACATTATCTTGAAAAACTGGATTGCAGACAGCCCTATCTTTTAATTTAATCACTACACATTAATGAAACTCAAGTTATACACACAGCACTGTAGTATTTACTTGGTGAAAAGCAGAACACAAAAGCAATAGGAGATGTGCCCCTATACCCATGAATTCACCATCTAGTTAGGGATATAACAGGGCCAAGGTGCTTAAGGTGATGACGTTGTCCCTGCTTGCCAAGAGCACACAGACTCCAATGGGCATTTCTTATGAAAAGACATAACAGATGACAGCATTAGGTATATGAATACTGTAGCTAAGATCATTTTGGAAAAAAAGGACATGGTCTTTTAATGAATGGTATCCTAAAAGTGATACCAAAATGCCTTTGGTAAAATTAGTTGGCTTGTTGTTGTTCACTTATTCATTCATTCATGCAGCATATATGCATTAAACACCTACTATGTGTCATGTGTTGTTGTGAGTGCTGAGTACACAGCAATGAACAAAACAAATGTTCCACTCTAATGGAGACAGACAATATAACGTAGATGGTGACATGTACTATGAAGAAAAATTAACCCAGAGTAGGTGAGAGAGTTGATGAAGATAATGTGGTAGTGTGGACTGCTATGTCATACACGGTAACCAGGGGAAGCATCTCTGACAAGTTGATGTTTTAGCAGATACCAGAACTAAGAGAGGGATGTAATTTATTCCCTCCCTCCCTTCCTCCTTTCCTTCCTTATTTCCTTTCATTCATCCATCCATCCCAGGGAAGAGTTTTCCAAGTAGAGGGACAGTAAATGCCAAAGCTCACTTACTCTTCAGAAAAGGTAAAATAATAGCACTAATGATAGCTAACATTTACTTACTATGTGCCAAGTGCTGATGGTTAGTACTTATGGTATATCAAAGAAAACTGAAAACTCTTTGCCATGCTTCCCATGGAGAGGCGGGATCTGTTTCTCCTTCTCTTGAACCTGAGCTGACCCTGGACTAGTTCATGCTCCGTCAAAGTTCTGCCTCATGGATGACTCAGTAACTTGTAGTTGTTATTCTTCTTGTCTATCTCCTCTATTCAGATCTTCTTAGAGCAGGGTCACTAGCTATGTGTGTATGTGTGTGTGAGAGTGTGTGTGTGTATTTTTAATCTCCAATGGCAGGCATATAGTACATGCTCATTAAAAGTGGGTTATATGGCTTACTACACACATGTCCTTGGACAAGGAAGATTATACAGCAGGGTTTCTTAACCTTGGCACTACTGACATTATGGGGCCAAATACTCATTGTAGTGAGGGGCTGTCCTGTGCATTACAGGATGTTCAGCAGCATCTCTAGTCTCTACTCACTAAATGTAGGGAGAATCCCCCCACCCCCCAGTTGTGACAACACAAAATATCACCAGACATTGCCAAATGTCAACTTGCGGGCAAAATCACCCATTGTTGAGAACCAATTGTTGAGGACAAGTTTCCTTATTGAGTCACTATGGGCTACTTTTACCATCCAGCTATTTTTTAGGTAGTAGTATAATTCTTACCAAATAAACATTTTCCAACTAAAGGTCAGCAACTAAGTTCCAAACTCAGAAATCTGGATTGAACCTTGAAGTCAAATTTTTCAACGTCTTGAATGTCTAATGGCCTCTACCTTCAGAACCACTTTGAAGTTTAGCCTTCTTGAAACTTCAATTTATTATTTTTTTTTATTTTTATTTTTTTTGCCATACGCGGGCCTCTCACTGTTGCGGCCTCTCCCGTTGCAGAGCATAGGCTCCGGACGAGCAGGCTCAGCGGCCATGGCTCACGGGCCCAGCCGCTCCGCAGCACGTGGGATCCTCCCGGACCGGGGCACGAACCCGTGTCCCCTGCATCGGCAGGCGGACTCTCAATCACTGCGCCACTAGGGAAGCCCGAAACTTCAATTTTTAATGGAGTATATTGCCAAGCTTCTCATGTAAGTAGACTTTCATTATTACCAGGTACTTGTTGCTGGCGAGTCCTATTATTATTATTTTTTTTTTCGGTACACGGGCCTCTCACTGTTGTGGCCTCTCCCGTTGCGGAGCACAGGCTCTGGACGCGCAGGCTCAGCGGCCATGGCTCACGGACCCAGCCGCTCCGCGGCATGTGGGATCTTCCCGGACCGGGGCATGAACCCGTGTCCCCTGCATCGGCAGGCGGACTCTCAACCACTGCGCCACCAGGGAAGCCCGAGTCCTATATTTTGAGCCCAGTATCTAGCAATATAAAAACTGACCTCGAAACAAATGATACCTGATTTTCAATTTGTCTGTATGCTCTCTGTATTACGAGAATACTTTCTTTCCTAAGTACGAGTCATTTGCTTACAAGGGTCATTTTGGATCCACAGAATTATTTTCCTCATATAATTTTATGAGTAAGTAGGGCTCCCCTGGTGGCACAGTGGTTAAAAATCCGCCTGCCAATGCAGGGGACACGGGTTCGATCCCTGGCCCAGGAAAATTCCACAAGCCGCGGAGCAACTAAGCCTGTGCATCACAACTACTGAGCTTGCACTCTAGAGCCCGTGAGCCAAAACTACTGAGCCTGCGTGCCACAACTACTGAATCCTGCACGCCTAGAGCCCGTGCTCCGTAACAAGAGAAGCCACGACAATGATAATCCTGCACACCGCAACAAAGAGTGGCCCCCCACTCGCCGCAACTAGAGAAAGCCCGCACGCAGCAACTAAGACCCAACACGGCCAAAAATAAAAAATAAATAAAATTTTTTTTTTTAAAAAGAGTAAGTAAATTGTACATTTTATGGACTCTTTTGCAGTTACTGTTTTATCTAAAAAAGAAAGTAACTGACATCTATCAGCTATCTGGAGCCAAACCCTCTGGAAAGAACATCAGACTCTTTTGTTGCTGTCTCTTTCCCACCTCTAACCATTGTTCTAGTAGATAAAGGAGGGACTGAAAAGCTGAAGATCACCTCCCATATGGTTGAACATCAGACGTTTAGAGACAATATGGACAGAATACTGATTAAGAAGACAGACTTAACCTCCCCAGACAAACCTGAATCCTACCTAGATTCTACAATAAGAGCTGTATGAACTCGGGCAAGGAACCTAATCTGTGAGCCTGACTCTTCATCTGTAAAATACGTACTACTGGCCTACTAGGATTATTGGTCAGATTAAATGAGACAATGGACATAAAGTACTAGATATCAGGTTGTTGGGGGGATGCTCATTAAAATAACCGTCATGAGTTGCCAGCTCATGAGAAGACACATCTACAACTGATTGACAAAAATACATATCACCTAGAGATCTAGAGCTTAGAGCCAGAGGCAGCATCAGGGCTAAACTTTGGGATGTCTATTTGCGGTGGGGAAGTTAAGTCTACTGTTGGTTGTAAATGGGACAGCTGTATTATTAAGGTGGTAATTCCTCTGAAATTTTATGTATTGAAAAAGAGAAAGTATGTATGAGTGTATAGGTTCAAATGTGTGTGCTTGTTGATTAAAGGATGGAATGTAAAAAAACATCTGTTTTCATCTGCTTGGTACCATCTCTCCACTGGGGAGTGTCCCTCTCCCATCCCAGATATTTCCAGTGGAGCTATCAATCACAGTGTATACTCTACTCTGGAAGGGTAGGGATGTGACTCAAGGCTGACCAAACTGGGTACGTCATCTTCAGTCACAGTGCTTGGTCTAAAGGAAGAACATATAACTCAAGGCCAGAATTCCTCCATAAAAAAGTATACAAATGGAGAGGGCTGCTCCTCTCTTTGGATTGCTATTTGTGAGAATGATATGAGCCTGGAGCTGCTGGCAATCATCTTTACATGGTAAGAACTTTCCTGAAGAAGGAAGACATCACAGATGAAAGAGAAGCTCAGAAAGCATCCTCGTTACATCATTTGAGCTGCTACAACCAGCTGTGTCTGAAGCCAGAAACTACCCCTAGGAATTTCCATAAGTGAGTGAATAAATTATTCGTTCTCTTCAGCTAATTCTGCCACTTGCAACTGAATGAGTCTTTTTGAATACAGCCCATCCAAACAAGCTGATATACTGCTTGATACATTCATTCATTAATTCACTGAATGCCTACTATCACTGGCTACCCACATCAATATTTACTTGAAAAAAACATTGCCCTAAGCTTTAAAGTTTTTCTCGATTCTAAGACAAAGGAGAATATTCTCTATGGTGAATATTCACCATTAGCAGAGAAGACCTGAGAGGCAGGAAAAAAATCTGAGTAGATGAAAAGTTTAGGTGGTTGAATTGCTGGTCAGATACCATCATTCTCTAAGATCATTACATACAGCAAGTGATTTATGGGTATAATGCATAAATTCATTCAAGGCAAACAAAGTATACAGGGCAATTAATTCATAACAGTAATTTTCAGCAACAAGAGAATATCTTATCTGGAATACTAATTTGTGGGTGAATAATCCTCTCTTATTAAAGACCACTGTGTTTTTACGGAATTGTGCTGAGTATGCTTTTATTATGTTTTCCACTTATAATAAATTACAGTAGCTGCAAAAAAATGCTTTTTCTGCAAACAAAATAGCTAGAAAGCATCGTTGATATATAATTTCGGAATTGATCAGTTTATAGTATAGTTGTAGCAATTGTGCAAAAGTTGGTAAGGGGAAAATCATCAAGTTAATTACCAAATGCAATCTAGTATGGACTATAACCTGACTGTAACATTATTACACTATACACACTATGTAAGTGGCTGTGTATGTCACTTGAAATGCGGTTATTATAATATATAGTTATTGTATGAAAAGTTTGCAGATATGTAAATATATGTATTTATTTTAAATATGTAAGTATACGTATATATTTTTACATAAATAGCATATGTATGTAAATATGTACATATAATACAAGTGATAACTACACGTGAAATGTAGCTATTGAGTCAATGGAAAGTTTAAGTCAGGAAAAAGGCAATATAATGTGCTGCTTAAGCTTGGACTCTGTAGCCTGACTGCTCCGAGTTGGATGCCATCTCTGACACCTGCCACTTGGACGCCCTTGGGCAACTCTCTTCACTTCCTTGTGTCCATTTTTTTCACCTCTGAAATGGAATTGTTGGGAAGATTATTAATTGGGTTACTCATTTGCTACTAGGTAATGTTACTGACTTCCTACCATGGAAAGCAAGTGGAGGAATTGCTTTTTGGTAATATGTGTTGGTTCTAATCTATCTATTCTGTCATTAATCATATCTTGAGTTTTGCAAGACACAGTATTTTTCTCCTGTTAGTAGCTAATAAATTATTTCATTTTTGTATTTAACCAATGAGATTTGCTGCACCTTGAGGCTGGGAATGGAAAAGAACCTTCCAATTAAAGTGGACTTGAACTGGTGCCAAGTAATGCTTATCATGCTCTAATGAATAAAATTATATGGCTACTCCTTGGCTATAGACAAGGGAGAATATAAGAAAGGTAGGCAAGGAAGCTTTGTATTGCAATAAGGAGAAAAATGAGTGAAATGGATGTACTCATAAGCTGTAGTTAGCATTGTAAATCACTGTGACCAACATGACTCTAGTAGGAAGCATAAAAATGTTCATACCTTTCGACCCAGTAAGCCAACCTTGGGAAATGTATAAGAAGGAAATAATTCAAACAGAGCACCACACTTTTGATCAAAGGTACTTAAGGAACCATTATCCATCAGAGTAAAAACTGGAAAAAAAAATCTAAATAGTCTAACAACAGCAATGGATTAGTAAACTATTTTATGTCAAAAATAACATCAATAATAAAAAACACCGGGCTTCCCTGGTGGCGCAGTGGTTGAGAGTCCATCTGCCGATGCAGGGGACACGGGTTCGTGCCCCGGTCCGGGAAGATCCCACATGCTGCGGAGCGGCTGGGCCTGTGAGCCACGGCCGCTGAGCCTGTGCGTCCGGAGCCTGTGCTCCGCAACGGGAGAGGCCACAGCAGTGAGAGGCCCGCGTACCGCAAAAAAAAAACCCCACCATTTACTGAGTACATTCCCCCCAAATCACAAATACCCACTATAGCCAAAAATTACCCTGTTTCACTATATGTTTTTAGAACAGAACTTGCAGGAATAAAGAAGTAAAGAAAGTCTCTAAATCTAAGAGGTAGGGAGAAAAAAAGAAAGAAAAAGATTGCAAGTATTCTGTTAGTCCATGAACAATCATAAGCCAACTGGCATCTGAGTCCTATAACACTGTTAAAGTTTACTACTTTTTGTCTCTCATATCATTTCTAAATTCTGGCCCTTAGAGACCTTACAATCTCTCTGAAGAGCTGAAATTAACAGTAGAAAGCAATACAATTGTATTTTAAGTTAAATGCTAAACTGCACGGTAACATAATGGTTGCGTGATTTGAGAAAAGACTGAGACCTGAGCAGAGTGCAGCATTCAGGCCAATTTCATGGAGGGAAAGGAATGACTTGTATGCGGTTGGGAGAAGAAGGAAGAACTGCAAGGGTGGAAAGCGACACAGTTAAGGCCCCGGGAGGGGAGGCAGGAGAGAGGCCTGCCCACCCCCCCGCCCCAGCAAAGGCCAGATGGATGACATCAGGACTTAGAGCTCCCCTGCATCTTAAGGCACTTTTTTCAGTACCCTGAGAGGCTTCTGGCTCATCAGGACATCATACAGTGGGTCATTTTTTTCAAAGTTGTGTTCTAAGTTAATGCAACCAATCACCTCCTCTAGCTCTGGCAATGGTTTTGCACACTGTGGTATTCTGACTCCCAGACCTTTGAATTTTCCCCTTCTTTGACATTATTTTTTATGACCATACTCACTTTATTCACTCAATTATAGAGGCAAAGCAAAGGGTAATGATAACAGTGATACCTGGGGAAATAAAACCACCACTTGAGATTAAAAACATATTTCTGCAAAGCACCATTCTAGTATACTCTCCCTAAACAGAACAGTTATAAGCATAATTCTTTTAATCAACAATTACAGTGGCTTCCCCCCTGGAGTTCATAAAAGAAGTAATGGGAATCTTCAGAGTTATTTTAAATATTTCAAAAAGTCTAATAAAATTGGCATATGTACCCATGGTGATATCTCAAGGGAAGTTAAAAGAGCATTCACTTAAGTAACTTTAATATCATTTTTAAGTGCTTCTTTTCATAGCACAATTAGTTTTACCTGCCAGATTAAAAAAGTGAAAACAAATGACTTAAATGACTTAAATTTCTCTTGATAGACAATTTTTCCAAATCTAAAGCCAAGGAAGGTGGGAGAGAAGGATAACAAGTGATCCTCAATGGTTGAAAGGTTGGGATAGATTTAGTTGCTATATATACATTTAAAAAATAACCTTAGTAAGGAAAAAAAAAACCCTTCCTTCTGTCTAGTCTATCATTCTAGTGGCTTTCTCCCCTGCCATACCTCCTCACTGTGTTCTCACTTGGATTTCTAAATGTTCTGTCTTGTCTCATTCTTTAAATCTACCACCCCCGCAATGCTGCCAGGGTGACCTCATTAAACTGTACATCCGATCTTGCATATCACACCCCAGCTCACATTCTTCAGGGCCACAGCACCTCCACAGGATCGCATCTGAACTGTGAGGCACAGCAAACTTTCACCATCAGGTCCCCTCCTTCCTCAGTGTGGCCATTCTCCAACTCACGTTTTATATTACTGAAATTCTTTTCCTTATGGTTCCCTGAACAAGTTTTGCTCTCATATTTCCATGCTTTTGACCATGGTGTTTCCTCTGCCTATAATATCCTCCCTTGCCTATTATTCCACCCACCTCCAAAAGAACAAAAGCAAAGAATCTTCATTCTCTCTGGAAAACTCAAGACACTGGTCTGTGAAGCACGTCTCCACATCAGTAGGCAGCTGAGGAAAAAAGCTGCACTTTTATCACCTTTGTACTTGTTAGCAAGTCTGTCTCCCCAGATAGCACTGGAACCTCCTCAAGGATAGGCTCTGCCAGCATCTCTGTGTTTCTAATGCCTGGAGTAGTACTGGGTCTGTAACAGGCACCCAGTAAGGTATGTTGACTAAATTATTTAGAAAGTCACCAGAAATGTGAATGAATTCCCTAGCAATTAAGATTAAAATTAGGTTCTTTAAGAAGCACTGCCCTCACCCCAGCAATGGGAGTCAGTATTGGTCACAGCTTCCTGAATATTTTCTGTATGTTAATTACAGGTGAAAGAGGGCACCTTTTTTCTTGTCTTTAAATTTAGTGGACAAACGTAATGTCAATACTGTCAACAAAGTACAGTTTTTAGGAAAGTCTCCATGTGTATCAGGTTAAGCCAACTTTCTCCATGTGTATCAGGTTAAGCAAACACATATAAGAAACACTGGTTGGGATGCACTAAGTTGCAAGTACCCAAGATATCCAAATTGAACTTGGACTCTGAAGCCACATTGCCTGGGTTGGACTCTGACTATTTACTAGCTGTGTGACCTTGGACAAGTCCCTTCACCTTGCTACATCTCAGCTTCCATATCTGTAGAATGGAAATAATAACTGTATCTACTTTAAAGGGAGTTATAAGGCATATGGTAGACACTATATAAGTGTTAACTACTGATAGTTAAACTAGTTAAATGATATAAGGGGAATTTATAAAAATTAAAGTAACTGGAAGCCTAGAAGTAGGATGGGTAAGCTTGTGGCTGGTTTGATGTAGTAGTTTAACATGTCATCCAGGACCTAGTTTCCTCCTGGCACCTTGGAATCGCTCCACTTCAGGGCTGGCATCTCTCGGAGTAGCCAAATCAACCAGAATGTAGAGGCAAACAAGAGTACTGATACTCTGACTGGATGTCTTAGGCTACAAGCCCCCTATCACCGGGCAGGGGCATGGAATAGTTAGATTAGCTGAAGCCTCCCAGGGCCCACCTCCAGAGCTAGAGATGGGATCAACTTCCCCTGAAGTACATGGACATCAAAACAAAAACATGGGAAGTTGGGAGATGAAGGCAGATGCTAGATAAGCAACCAACAAGAAGAACAAAGGCAATGGTAAAAATTCATAAATTTTAAACCACTGAAACTTCATTTTTTCATAGCCATCTGTATTCAAAAGTCATATCGGTTTAGCAACTAGGGCAAAAATTCCTTTCAACCAAGATGAATTTCTAGCATGACATCGCCAACAAAAAGTGCTGTTCTCAGGGAAAATCCTCCAACTTAGAAGCATCTGCTTCTAATTTCCACAATGAAATCTCTGATTCCTTCATTCATGGTAGATGCATTCAATTCCCTCTGACACAGAACTGCAGCTTTCTAGATAATAATTTTGCTGTGAAATTCTCATTATCTGGTGGTAGTATATGGAGCTCTTTAAAGATTGAATTAAGCATTTGAGAAGCTGCTAGCTTTCTTATAACACTGAAAAAGGATTTTACATGTCATGAAATGGTTCTTAATAACAAGAATGAAATAAACATACAAACTGGAAATGCAAAAGCCCACTGGCAGTAGAATAGGTAAATAAAGTACGGTACGTTAACACAATTCAGCACCGAACATTAATGAACTACAGCTACACATTAACAAGTATGAATCTCAAAAACAGTGTTGAACAAAAAAAGCCAAGTTGCAGAAGACTATATATGCTATGATTCTTTTCTATGAATAGCAAGTTCAAAAACGGGCAACCAAACAATGATTCATTTAGGGATACATACATATGCGGTGAGACTATAAAGAAAGGCAAATGAACAATTAACCTCAAAATTGTAATAGTGGTACTGAGGGGTGGGGGAGGCTGAGGTAGGGAATGTCTTCAGGAAAGGGTCAGGAACTTCAAAGGTGCTACAGAAACAGTCTTTTTCTTAAGCTTCGTGGTAAATACAGTGGTGTTCTTTTATAACTATTACTGTTTAAAATGCACATAGACATTATAAACACTCTTCTATGTGTGTATTTCGCAATTTAGAAAAGTTAAAGTCGGAGGTACTGATGTTAAAATGCTGTGAATAATCACATACCACTGATTAAACTTTAAAAAGATACGTAACAACCAGTTATACAAGGGTTAAGTCAAAACCCACGTAGTCACTAACCAACAATGCATCTTGAAAGGAATTCAGGATGAAAAAACAGGATGAGGCATTCCGTGCTTTAGATAAACAAGCTCCTAGATAGTTAGATGCAAATCTCAGGAAGAATTTCAAAGACCCCAGCTTCTTGCATCTTCCCATACATAGAAAAGCACTAGAATCATTAACTTGTGATATCTGTTCTTTGTGATTGTAGTAATCTTTTACCAAGATGTATGCTTGACTATCTGTATTTCCTAGCCCCAAAATTCATATACATACTGGCTCCTCGCCTACCTCTTCAGAGCAGTTAACTCAGAGCTACTGAGTGGCTGTTTCCTGGGTTATATATAGTCCCCAGTGAGAATAAAACTTAACTGAATAAAACTTAAACTCACAACTCTCATGTAGTGTGTTTTCCTTTAAGTCGACAGTGGATTATGCATGGGTTTCTATCTACTACTAAGTGAAAAAGTAATGCAATAAAGTACAATCAAATGAAAACCTTACCACTGAATCAGATATTCAAGATGGTTCAGTCCAAATCCTTAATTTTATAGGTTAAGAAACTGACACTTAGAATGACTGGGCCAAGATGATACCAGGTAGTTTCAGGCAGCTGGTGTGTTTTCCTTCCAGAATTTTTCTTCTGTAAGTTCTATTCAAAAACTCCCATGGGTAGAAAACAATTTAGTTTAAACTAGTCTCTTTTCAAAGTTCATATATTTAAATAGAAAGTTAAGAAACATGTTAAAATGATTCACTAAAGTAAACATACCCAAATGCTAGTAAAACCTGCCTTTTATCCTAATAGTTGTAGAATTATATGTAAAAAAAAAAAAGTTTATGAAGCCAGAAAAAGACTTTGAAATGCTAAGAATCCAATTTTTACACTTATACATAAAAATTATGGGCTGAAATTGTTTTAACCGGACACACCCAAATGAGCAGCATTACCTGGACACACCCGCACACACGCACACATACTGTGCATGTGTCAAACGTGCAGAATGGTGTGACGTGAGACTCACAGGGCCAGGCACCCTCTACAGTAAAAGATCAAAAGCACCATCTACAGACTTTCAAGTAAAAGATTCCTCTGGACATTCTAACACGGCTTTATAGTGCTACAAAATCTTATTTAACATTCCTTTAGGGGTTTTGCTGTGAATATGTAAGTTAGAAACAAAACTATCACATAAATATAAAAGGCATCTGAAAATATCAATTTAAAAAGAGAAAAACAATGATTATTTTAATCATTAAAAACCCTCCTTAGAACTCTGATTTACAGTTTGAAAAATCCTTAAGGGAAATGATACATGTTTGTTTTATATATGGCTTCTTTTTTTTAAACTGAAGTACTATAGTTGATTTACCATTTTGTGATAGTTGCAGGTGTACAACAAAGCGATTCAGTTATTTTTATATATATATTCTTTTCCAGTATAGGTTATTATAAGATATTGAATATACTTCCCATTGCTATATAGTAAATCCTTGTTATCTATTTTATATATAATAGTGTGTATCTATTAATCCCAAACTCCTAATTTATCCCTCCCCTTTCCCCTTCGGTAACCATGGTTTCGTTTTCTATGTCTGTGAATCTGTTTCTGCTTTGTAAATAAGTTATTTGTACCGTATTTTTTAGATTCCACATATAATTGATATTATATGATATTTTTCTTTCTCTGTCTGACTTACTTCACTTAGTATGATAATCTCTAGGTCCATCCATGTTGCTGCAAAAGGCATTATCTCATTCTTTTTTATGGCTGAGTAATATTCCATTGTGTGTGTGTGTGTGTGTGTGTGTGTGTGTGTGTGTGTGTATACTACATCTTCTTTATCCATTCATCTGTCAATGGATTCTTATAGGTTGCTTCCATGGCTTGGCTATTGTAAATAGTGCTGCTATGAACATTGGGGTGCATGTATCTTTTTGAATTCGTTTTTGTCTTTTTTAGATATATGTATGACTTCTTTATTATAGCTTTACAAAATATTTACCATTGCTATTGTCATGCAGGGATACATCTCCAACACATTAAAAGACACTCATTCCTAACAAAGCTTTCAGTTACCATTAACCAGAGACTAACAATCTAAACTTTAAAAACATCTCGCCACCCACTTCCACCACCACCACCCCCATTCCTCTGGGGCATCACCAAATCATTAGCCAATCTACTCTAAGGAGAGAGAAGCGGCTTGTGTCATTCTGGAGAAACATGAATCCAAGACTGTTAAGATTGCTATGGGGAACTTCACTGGGAGCCAGGGCTGCGGCCTTAGGTTTTTCCCAAGGGAATCGTCAATCAGAAGCTGGCTCTCCTCTACCTGCCATCCAGTGTTTAATTCCCTTAGCTTCTGGAAGACAACTACCATGAATTTGCCAGTTCTATCAAGTGTGAAATCTGATTTTCCAGTGGTACTTACCTATGTACTAACATTCTATTTCCTATATACCAAATCACAGGCCTTATTTCTGGAACTCTTCTCAACTAGGGTTTTGAAATAAGATAAAAACCAAGGTCTACTCAATTATTACCCACATATTTCAAAGGGAATAGATATAAAAGCCACTTAACAGTGAACCTCTGGGCTCCTTGGTGTGTGAAGTCAACAAAACCCAACAATAAGTCACTAAATAGCCCATTTGACCTACCTGTTCATTGGATTTTCTGGTTCTGTGCTGTGCATTCCCCCTGCACATTGCCAAAAGAGAGCATTCCTTCCTACAGTAATCATCCTCTAATGCTGTGAGAAAGACTTCAAGTATGGTTTTTAAAGGGTGTGGAGGAAGGAGACCAGAATTACACCTTGCCCTACACTAACAGGGTTAATCCTCCATGAAAAATGGAACCACAGCTCAGCCTTGAAGGTTAGAGTTAAAAACAAACAAGGAAACCAATCAAACAAACAAAAAACAGAAACCACCCTACCTCTGCTCAGGACTGAGTTTTTTATATGGCTCTAATCATGCTGGAATGGCAACTAGTTCTGAGGCTGACCTACAGACTTTTGTCCTGGAGAAACCAGATGAGCAGCCTATTCCAAGGTCTCAGCCATCACTCCTGACGAGACAGTTGTGTAAAACCAGTAGTGCATCACTGCCATTTTACTCCCTTAACCCTACCAAAAAAAGGCTATATTTTGCCAACAATTGCCTTGGAATCATCTCATCTTAGATCCAGAGGCAAAACTATTCAAGTGTTCAAAAAGTCATTAGGAGAGAAATGCCTCTTTCCCTTCATGACTTTCTCATTTGGAAGAGTGAATTAAGAAAACATGGTGTTGGTCCTAGTCATGGGCTTTCTATGGAAAGCTGGATGAGAATTCTTTTTCAGATATAAGGTTTGGAAAGTTTTAAGTTATCTACTGGCTTTGCAACTTCAGTGAAAGTCTCAGGGAATTCAGGAGATAAAATCCTGAAATTCCCTCTAAAGAGTCTTTCAAAAACATCTTCCAATTGAATTAATCTGTCTACAATGTGGAAATTCTTTGCTCCAAGAGTGTAAAAAGTCATGACAGTTTATGAAAAGTTTACAGCTAATATTACACTTAATGGTGAAAGACTGAATGGTTTTCCCCCAATATTGGAAACAAGGCAAGGATGTCTGCTCTCACTACTCACATTCAAAGTTGGAGGACTTACTAGCTGACTGTCAGCCTTATTATAAGGCATACGAACAGTAATCAAAACAGTATAATATTGGCCTACAGACAGACATATAAATCAATGGAATAGGACAAATAGTCCAGAAATTGAGCCATACATAAAAAGTCATTTGATTTTTGACAAAGGCGCCAAGGCAATTCAGTGAGAGAATGAACTCTCAATAAGTGGTGCTGGAATAATTAGATATCCTTAAGGAAAAAAACGACCTCAACGCATATATAAAAATTACTTTAAAAGGATCACAGATCCAAATGTAAAAGCTAAAACTATAAAACTTACAGAAACTTCTAGAAGAAGATCTCTGTGATCTTGGGTTTTTTAGGGCTCAAAAAACCATGACACATTAAAATATAAATTGAACTTCTTTATAATTAAAAATTCTGCTTTGAAAATAACATAAAAATGATAAGGCGACCCTCAGACTGAGAAAACTATTTTTAAAATACTTCTCTGATTAAAAACTTAAATCCAGAGTACATAAGTAGCTCTTATAACTAACAGAAGACAACTCTCTTAAAAATATGGCTGAAAGACTTAAATAGTCACTTCTCCAAAGAAGATATACAAAGGGCAAATGAGCATTTGAAATGATACTCCACATTATTAGTCATTAGGAAAGTGTAAACAAAAACCATAGTGAGATACCACTACACACTCACAAGAATGGTTAAAATTAAAAAGACAGAATACCAAGTCTTGCTGAGAATTTGGAGCAACCAGAACTCTTAGACACCGCTGGTGGGAATGTTAAATGATAGTCACCTTGGAAAACAGTCTGACAATTTCTCATAAAATTAAATTCATTTACCACGCAACTCAGGTATCTCATTCTTAGATATTTGCCCTAGAGAAATGAAAAGATAGTCACCAAAGACTTACACATGAATGTTCATAGTAACTTCATTCATAACAGGTCCAAACTGGAAACAATCCAAATATCCATTAATAACAGATGAATGAATAAACGTATTGTAACAACTGAATAATACCCAACAATAAAAAGGAACTACTGATACATGCAACAAAATGGATGAATCCGAAAAGCATTTTGCTAAGTGAAAGAAGTCAGATATAAAGGCAAGGCAGAAAAAACTAGATGCCATATGATTCCATTTATATGAAATTATATAAAAGGCAAAACTAAAGATGAGTAGTTGTCAGGGATGGGGAGGTAAGGGGGAAAGGCAGAGAAGAGAGGAAGTGGTGGTGGGGGAGAGGCTAAAAGGTGGCTGTAAAAAACTTTTTGGCAGGACAAAAATGATCTTTATCTTGATTATGACACTGGTAACGTGATTATATACATTTGTCAAAAGTCATCAAATTATCTACTTAAAATTTGTGAAGTTTATTCTTATTGTATGTAATTCATATCATTAAAAATGCTGATTTAAAAAAATGTTAATGAATCTACACGTTCATTAAAGTGCCTTACATGTTAAGTAATACATCACCTCAAACCCTTCACTGCATGACGCAGAACATAAACAAAAGTGAAACAATACATTAGATAAACTGGCTAAATCCATGGCTTCAAAAAGTTTAAACCAGACCTTAGAATTAAAATGTAGGAAGTCACGGTGATTTGGAAATAGACTATAATTTTAAAGGATACTAAGTAAAAACAAAGGTTGGCCTTTTATGTTTATCAAAGGTTACCATCCAGCAAGAATTCTGGAGAGACAAAAGAAAATTTCTTGTTAAAAATTGCAATAGCAGAGTTTTTAATTGGTAGTATTTCACTTGTCACATGGTATAACTGTTCATTTGTTTGTCTGTCTCCCCTCATCAACCAGGCTCTAACTTCTAGAGGACAGGTCCATGCATTGTTCATCACTGAATTTCTAGCAAACTGCTTGGCACATAAATCATTGTTGAATGAAAGAATGAACTGCAGATGTTCTCATGCTAAATTAGGTTGCTTCTCCAAAGTCCACATGTAAGTAGAACTTCCTGCAGGAGAGCATATGGTAGATGCACTTCCATAAAACATTAGCACTATTTTATTCAAGCTTCAGAGTGTTCTTTATTGCAATTTAAAAATTACGAAGTTCTAAAGAGAAATCAGGCAACCGATGTCTCACCTTTAAATATATGATGTGCAATCATTTCAAAAAATCTTTAATTTCCCTTTATGAGAACAGGTTCAAGATGGCAGAGTAGAAGGACGTGCCCTCACTTCCTCCTGCGAGAGCACTGGAATCACAACTAACTGCTGAACAATCACCGACAGGAAGACACTGGAACTCACCAAAAAAGATACCCCACCTCCAAAGACAAAGGAGAAGCTGCAATGAGATGGCAGGAGGGGCACAATCACAATAAGATCAAATCCCATAACTGGTGGGTGCATGACTCACAAACTGGAGAACAATTATATCACAGGAGTCCACCCACTGGAGTGAAAGTTCTGAGGCCCACATCAGGCTTCACAACCTGGGGGTCCGGTAACATGAGGAAGAATTCCTAGAGAATCAGACTTTGAAGGGAAGCGGGATTTGACTGCAGGACTTTGACAGGATTGGGGGAAAACAGACTCCACTCTTGGAGGGCACACACAAAGTAGTGTGCGCATAGGAACCCAAGGGAAGGAGCAGTGACCCCTTAGGAGACTGAACCAGACGTACCTGCTAGTGTTGGAGGGTCTCCTGCACAGGTTGGGGGTGGCTCTGTCTCACCATGAGGACAAGGACACTGGCAGCAGAAGTTCTAGGAAGTACTCCTTGGCGTCAGCCCTCCCAGAGTCCACCATTAGTCCCACCAAAGAGCTCCGGTAGGCTCCAGTGTTGGGTAGCCTCAGGCCAAACAACCAACAGGGAGGGAACCCAGCCCCACCCATCAGCAGACAAGGGGATTAAAGTTTTACTGACCTCTGCCCACCAGAGCAACAAACAGCCAGCTCTACCCACCACCAGTCCCTCCCATCAGGCAACCTGAACAAGCCTCTTAGATAGCCTCATCCACCACAGGGCAGACAGCAGAAGCAAGAAGAACTAGAATCCTACAGCCTGTGGATCAAAAATGACGTTCAGGGCTTCCCTGGTGGCACAGTGGTTGAGAGTCCGCCTGCCGATGCAGGGGACACGGGTTCGTGCCCAGGTCTGGGGAGATCCCACATGCTGCAGAGCGGCTGGGCCCGTGAGCCATGGCCGCTAAGCCTGTGCTTCCGGAGCCTGAGCTCCACAACAGGAGAGGCCACAACAGTGAGAGGCCGGCGTACCGCAAAAAAAAAACAAAAACCGACATTCACAGAAAGACAAGATGAAAAGGCAGAGGGTTATGTACCAGATGAAGGAACAAGATAAAACCCTAGAAAAACAACTAAATGAAGTGGACACAGGCAACCTTCCAGAAAAAGAATTCAGAATAATGATAGTGAAGATGAGCCAGGACCTCGGAAAAAGAATGGAGGCAAAGATCGAGAAGATGCAAGAAATGTTTAACAAAGACCTAGAAGAATTAAAGAACAAACACCTTGAAGAATTAAAGAACAAACAGAGATGAACAATACAATAACTGAAATGAAAAATACACTAGAAGGAATCAATAGCAGAATAACTGAGGCAGAAGAATGGATAAGTGACCTGGAAGACAGAATGGTGGAATTCACTGTTGTGGAACTGAATAAAGAAAAAAGAATGAAAAGAACTGAAGACAGCCTAAGAGACCTATGAAACAACATTAAATGCAACAACATTCACATTATAGGGGTCCCAGAAGGAGAAGAGAGAGAGAAAGGAGTTGAGAAAGTATTTGAAGAGATTATAGTCGAAAACTTCCCTAACATGGGAAAGGAAATAGCCACCCAAGTCCAGGAAGCACAGAGAGTCCCAGGCAGGATAAACCCAAGGAGAAACACGCTGAGACACATAGTAATCAAACTGTCAAAAATTAAAGACAAAGAAAAATTACTGAAAGCAACAGGGAAAAACGACAAATAACATACAAGGGAACTCCCATAAGGTTAACAACTGATTTCTCAGCAGAAACTCTACAAGCCAGAAGGGAGTGGCATGACATATTTAAAGTAATGAAAGGGAAGAAGCTACAACCAAGATTACTCTACCCGGCAAGGATCTCATTCAGATTTGATGAAGAAATCAAAAGCTTTACAGACAAGCAAAAGCTAAGAGGATTCAGCACCACCAACCAGCTCTACAACAAATGCTAAAGGAACTTCTCTAAGTGGGAAACACAAGAGAAGAAAGGGACCTACAAAAACAAACCCAAAACAATTAAGAAAATGGTAATAGGAACATATATATTGATAATTACCTTAAACGTGAATGGATTAAATGCTCCAACCAAAAGACACATGCTTGCTGAATGGATACAAAAACAAGACCCATATAGATGCTGTCTACAAGAGACCCACTTCAGACCTAGGGACACATACAGACTGAAAGTGAAGGTATAGAAAAAGATATTCCATACAAATAGAAATCAGAAGAAAGCTGGAGTAACAATACTCATATCAGATAAAATAGACTTTAAAATAAAGAATGTTACAAGAGACAAGGAAGAACACGACATAATGGCCAAGGGATCAATCCAAGAAGAAGATATAAAAATTATAAATATATATGCACCCAACATAGGAGCACCTCAATACATAAGGCAACTGCTAACAGCTACAAAAGGGGAAACTGACAGTAACACAAAAATAGTGGGGGACTGTAACAACTCACTTACACCAATGGACAGACAGATCATCCAAACAGAAAATTAATAAGGAAACACAAGCTTTAAATGACACAACAGACCAGATAGATTTAATTGATATTTACAGGACATTCCATCCAAAAGCAGCACATTACACTTTCTTCTCAAGTGCACACAGAACATTCTCCAGGATAGATCACATTTCGGGTCACAAATCAAGCCTCAGTAAATTTAAGAAAACTGAAATCATATCAAGCATCTTTTCTGACCACAATGCTATGAGATTAGAAATCAATTACAGGGAAAAAACCGTAAACAACATAAACATATGGAGGCTAAACAATATGATACTAAATAACCAAGAGATCACTGAAGAAATCACAAAGGAAATCAAAAAGTACCTAGAGACAAATGACAACGAAAACACGACCATCCAAAACCCATGGGATGCAGCAAAAGCAGTTCTAAGAGACAAGTTTATAGCAATACAAGCCTACCTCAAGAAACAAGAAAAATCTCAAATAAACAGTCTAACCTTACACCTAAAGGAACTAGAGAAAGAAGAACAAACAAAACCCGAAGTTAGCAGAAGGAAAGAAATCATAAAGATCAGAGCAGAAATAAATGAAATAGAAACAAAGAAAACAATAGCAAAGATCAATAAAACTAAAAGCTGGTTCTTTGAGAAGATAAACAGAATTAATAAACCATTAGCCAGACTCATCAAAAAAAGAGGGAGAGGACTCAAATCAATAAAATTAGAGATGAAAGAGGAGAAGTTACAACAGACACCGCAGAAATACAAAGCATCCTAAGAGACTACTACAAGCAACTCTATGCCAATAAAATGGACAACCTGGGAGAAATGGACACATTCTTAGAAAGGTATAACCTTCCAAGGCTGAACCAGGAAGAAATAGAAAATATGAACAGACCAATCACAAGTAATGAAATTGAAAATGTGATTAAAAATCTTCCAACAGGGCTTCCCTGGTGGCGCAGTGGTTGACAGTCCGCCTGCCGATGCAGGGGACACGGGTTCATGCCCCGGTCCGGGAAGGTCCAACATGCCGCAGAGCGGCTAGGCCTGTGAGCCATGGCCACTGAGCCTGCGCGTCTGGAGCCTGTGCTCCACAATGGAAGAGGCCACAACAGTGAGAGGCCCGTGTACCGCAAAAAAAAAAAAAAAAATCTTCCAACAAACAAAAGTCCAGGACCAGATGGCTTCACAGGTGAATTCTATCAAACATTTAGAAAAGAGCTAACACCCATCCTTCTCAAACTCTTCCAAAAAATTGCAGAGGAAGGAACACTCCCAAACTCATTCTATGAGGTCACCATCACCCTGATACCAAAACCAGACAAAGATACTACAAAAAAAGAAAATTACAGACCAATATCACTGATGAATATAGAGGCAAAAATCTTCAACAAAATACTAGCAAACAGAATCCAACAACACATTAAAAGGATCATATACCATGATCAAGTGGGATTTATCCCAGGGATGCAAGGATTCTTCAATATATGCAAATCAATCAAAGTGATACACCATATTAACAAATTGAGGTATAAAAACGATATGATCATCTCAATAGATGCAGAAAAAGCTCTTGACAATTCAACACACATTTATGATAAAACTCTCCAGAGAGTGGGCATAGAGGGAACCTACCTCAACATTATAAAGGCCATATACGACCAACCTACAGCAAACATAATTCTCAATGGTGAAAAACTGAAAGCATTTCCTCTAAGATCAGGAACAAAACAAGGATGTCCACCCTCACTACTATTATTCAACATAGTTTTGGAAGTCCTAGCCATGGCAATCAGGGAAGAAAAAGAAGTAAAAGGAACACAAATTGGAAAAGAAGAAGTAAAACTGTCACTGTTTGCAGATGACATAATACTATACATAGAGAATCCTAAAGATGCCACCAGAAAACTACTAAAGCTAATCAATGAATCTGGTAAAGCTGCAGGATACAAAATTAATGCACAGAAATCTCTCGCATTCCTATACACCAATGCTGAAAAATGTGAAAGAGAAATTAAGGAAACACTCCCATTTACCACTGCAACAAAAAGAATAAAATACCTAGGAATAAACCTACCTAGGGAGACAAAAGACCTGTATGCAGAAAACTATAAGACACTGATGAAAGAAATTAAAGACGATACAAACAGTTGGAGAGATATACCATGTTCTTGGATTAGAAGAATCAATACTGTGAAAATGACTATACTACCCAAAGCAATCTACCGATTCAATGCAATCCCTATCAAATTACCAATGGCATTTTTTACAGAACTAGAACAAAAAAATCTTAAAATCTGTATGGAGACACAAAAGACCCCGAATAGCCAAAGCAGTCTTGGGGGAAAAAAAACGGAGCTGGAGGAATCAGACTTCCTGACTTCAGACTATACTACAAAGCTACAGTAATCAAGACAGTATGGTACTGGCACCCAAACAGATATACAGATCAATGCAACACAATAGAAAGTCCAGAGATAAACCCACACACCCATGGTCAACTAATCTATGACAAAGGAGGCAGGATATACAATGGAGAAAAGACAGTCTCTTCAATAAGCAGTGCTGGGAAAACTGGACAGCTATATGTAAAAGAATGAAATTAGAACACTCCCTATCACCATACACAAAAATAAAGTCAAAATGAATTACAGACCTAAATGTAAGACTGGACACTATAAAACTCTTAGAGGAAAACATAGGAAGAACACTCCTCGACATAAATCAAGATCTTTTTTGATCCACCTCCTAGAGTAATGGAAATAAAAACAAAAATAAACAAATGGGACGTAATGAAACTTAAAAACTTTTGCAAAGCAAAGGAAACTACAAACAAGACAACCCTCAGGATGGGAGAAAATATTTGCAAACGAATCAACGGACAAAGGATGAATCTCCAAAATATATAAACAGTTCATGCAGCTCAAAATTTAAAAAACAAACAACTCAATCCAAAAATGGGCAGAAGACTTAAACAGACATTTCTCCAAAGAAGACATACAGATGGCCAAGAAGCACATGAAAAGCTGCTCAACATCACTAATTATTAGAGAAATGCAAATCAAAACTACAATGAGGTATCACCTCACACCAGTTAGAATGGGCATCATCAGAAAATCTACAAACAACAAATGCTGGAGAGGGTGTGGAGAAAAGGGAACCCTCTTGCACTGTTGGTGGGAATGTAAATTGATACAGCCACTATGGAGAACAGTATGGAGGTTCCTTAAAAAAGTAAAAATAGAATTACCATATGACCCAGCAATCCCACTACCGGGCATAAACCCAGAGAAAACCATAATTCAAAAAGACAGATGCACCCCAATGTTCACTGCAGCACTATTTACAACAGCCAGGGCGTGGAAGCAACTTAAGTCCCCCTCGACAGACGAATGGATAAAGAAGATGTGGTACATATATACAATGGAATATTACTCAGCCATAAAAAGGAACGAAATTGGGTCATTTGTAGAAATGTGGATGGATCTAGAGACTGTCATACAGAGTGAAGTTAAGTCAGAAAGAGAAAAACAAATATCATATATTAACGCATATATGTGGAACCTAGAAAAATGGTACAGATGAACCTGTTTGTAGGGCAGAAACAGAGACACGGATGTAGAGAAGAAATGTATGGACACCAAGGGGGGAAAGTGGCGGGGGGGGCGGGGTGGTGGTGGGATCACTTGGGAGATTGGGATTGACATGTATACACTAATATGTATAAAATGGATAACTAATAAGAACCTGCTGTATAAAAAATAAAATTAAATTAAAAAAAAAAGAGTGAACACATCAAATAACCATCAGACAAAATAGTAAAAAAAAAAAAAAATTTCTCGTTACTAACCAACCCTACAAATTAATAGATTTTTTCAAGGTAACAAAAGGATTGATAGTGTGAATTTTTATGCATATCTTGTTTTCTTCAGACAAAATCCAATGATCTGGAATTTTGTGCCAAGTTAAATGCATTATCATGGGAAGTAGAATGTTTGAAAAGATTATCCTATCTAGTTCAGAATGACACAAAAATTCTCTATGGCAAAATCAATGTAAGCTAATTAAGGGCCACACGTTTAGTATCTGGCAGAAACTAAATTCACTTAAATAGGTAGTTAAAAAAAAGAAAAAAGAAATCAAAATGTTGCACCATATTTTACAAACACTCTAGAAATGTTTTATCAACAGGGCAATTGTGACTGACGTGGCAAGAAACAAGCACAGGTCCCAGAGTTAGAAGAAGAGTGTCATGTTCTGGTTTTGTCACAAATTGAATCAGGTAAAGGTGTCAAATCATACAAGTCATTTAACCTCCTTATCTGTAAAATGGAGAGACTATTACTTTGAGGACCAAATAAAGTAACCAAGTAAAGGTTCCATTTATTAGTAAAATAAAAAATGTCCTACAGATATATATTATTATGATGCTAGAAAATCTGGTTAAAGGAAATAAATGCTTACCTTCCATTAATTTTTTTTTTTTTGGCCATGCTGCGCTGCTTCCGGGATCACAGTTCCCTGACCAGGGATCGAACCCTGGGAATGAAAGCGCTGAGTCCTAACCACTGGACCGCCAGGGAATTCCCACTTTCCTTTAATGTTTAAGTAAAAAATACCATACAGTATATGAATCATGGTTCTTATATAATCTGATAAATAGTATGCATCCCTGCCCTACAAATGTGTCCATGCACACATATAGGACATTTGTGTTTGATTTTAGAATTAGTCTCTCATGACCTACAGTCTAGGTTAAACACCCTGCTGTAGGCTGGCCCAGGTACACTATGATAATTTCTACACTCTTCTTTCTCCTACAGTATCAGTAGTAAATGACTATCCAGATAACTGTGATTAAGACTTTGAGGTGTGTCTATACAGTATATCATTTACAAAGCACTTTCAAATACATTATTTCATCTTAGTAGTATATTCCAGTTGCTAATAATTCTTTAAGATCCATGGCCTCACTCAAATATCAGATATAATTTAACTTCTGAACTGTAATTTATTATAATACTAAACTATAATGGTAGTCAGAATTCTTAATCATACTGTATGGCTCTATTTCTATCTACATTTAGGCAGAAAAATCTCACTAATTAAGGTGCATAAACATTTATGAAAATCTATTTTATTTTACATTTTAGCATCTCAGAGAATTGAAAAACCACCATTTGTAATTATTCTTATGATTATATATAATTATTCTCATAATCAAACATTTAAAATATATAATATGATTTTTTAAATTACCATAGGAACCTCATCAATGACATCTCAATTTCTTTGAGGAAAATGTTCTATTTTATAGCTACAATCTATTGGTAATCTTCAAAATTCAATCTTTATAGTTTTTGAAAATTTAAACAAAATATTTTTCAATTCTACATTAAATTTAACTACATGTTACTTTTATTCATATTTTACTCATATGTCAGACTTGGAAGGTACATACTTGGCTTTCATAAATACATTTTTAAGTTTGCTTTATGGGTCAAACTGTTCCCCCTGGCTTGTGGAAGGTTTAAATTCATAAAAGTACTCACAAAGTAACTTTATTAATATACTCAGGGGGAAACACACACACACACACACACACACACACACAGTAAAATAAACTAGAAAGGGGTGGAATCTCTATACATGATTTTAGTTAATTTCTTATTATCCCAATATAAAACATACCATATGCAGAGATTTTGTTTTCTGTAAGAATAGAGAACACACAGGTGGACAGATGAAGCAGGAACAGAACATAGAAGAGGGATGAAGAACTAGAGGTCAGGGGAAGCTAAAACTCCTATTTCCAAGTAAGTCAAGGCAACAGCAGAGAAGATGGGTGGCCCAGCAACACAAAAGTTTTATATTAAATAATCCCAACATTTTGTGTTTTTTTGTCCCTAATCTGAAAGAAAGGTAAGACCAATATAAACCCTCTAATAATAAAATATGACATCCATTATCATCTCATTCCTAGGCCACAGGGCCAAGCATATCAACCCAAATGGTCAGAGGTCCATGTCAAGTTAAGAATACCTCCTCATGGACAACTTGATCACCACAACATGAGTGGACACCACCATCTGTCAAGCCAAGGAGAAAAAACTGCAGGAATGGTCAAGTGGACGTTTTCAATGGATTAAGCTTATGCCTTGGCCAACCCCAGAAAAGCAGAGGAAATCTGTGTACACTCTACCTTCCGTAAGCTCACAGAAAACTGATGGCATGAGGAAACAAGAATCCCTGTTCTTTCACGGGCCAGGAAGAAACCCCAAATTAAGGCATTTCAAAAGAGACCTTGTTTTTCTGCATCGAGAAATCACAGATAATTTCTATCACTGCATTCTATTGTTAATGTTAAAAACCCAATCTTATGCTCTTTTGAAAGTTTAAGAAACAAAATTTGTATTTTCACAGGCTTTTGAAAATTTAAGCAACACAATGTATATTTTTGAATGCCAACACTAAATCTGAATACACATGACTGTTATGGGAAGAGTTATATTTTACTTATATGTCAGACTTGGGAAATAGGCATACGGGTTTTCATAAACACATTTCTGTTACTTTTCTTTTTTTTTTTTTTTTTTTTTTTTTTTTGCGGTACGCGGGCCTCTCACTGCTGTGGCCTCTCCCGTTGCGGAGCACAGGCTCCGGACGCGCAGGCTCAGCAGCCATGGCTCACGGGCCCAGCCGCCCCGCGGCATGTGGGATCCTCCCGGACCGGGGCCCGAACCCGTGTCCCCTGCATCGGCAGGCGGACTCTCAACCACTGCGCCACCAGGGAAGCCCTCTGTTACTTTTTTTAATGTGTCAAATGCCTCCCTGACTTGCTGGAGGTTCAAATCTACATGATGGTTCTCTCACCTTAAAGAGATCAGAAAGAATAAAGCTGTAAACCTGTTGGGCTTAAGTCAAGAGCCAGGACTTTTCTAGGAGCTATGGAAGAATTCAGGAGAGGGAGAAATGCAGCATCTTGTCTGTCCTCAAACAGCTTACTGCCTACATGGAAGATGTGACTAACCTTAGTAATGCAGAAAATAACATCATACCAGAAAAAGATACACAAACAGGAGTCCCACTACAACATGTCTGGTCAGGATTCAAAGCACTAGAAAATGGAATTCAGATGACCACTAACCAGCCTACCCAAGCCCCCAAATAAAATTTTATATCCTTTCCCATCCCCTTGCCAATTGAGCATATATTTCAAAGTCTTCTCAGTAGAAAACAGATTATACATTAAAATGCATTAATTTAACTCCTCTATCTATAATATACTGATTACAAATTTCCTGAAAACGTATTGGTCAGAAACATGAGTCTAGTTCAAGAATCCATAAGTCAATTATTAAAGGAAGTTTTGTTCTGGGACTTCCCTGGTGGTACAGTGGTTAAGAATCTGCCTTCCAATGCAAGGGACGCAGGTTCAATCCCTGATCAGGGAACTGGATCCCACATGCATGCCACAACTAAGAGTTCGCATACCACAGCTAAGGAACCCGCAAGCCGCAATTAAGACCTAGCACAACCAAAAATAAATAAATAAAATAAAAAATAAATAAAGGAAGTTTCGTTCTATGTTATGAATAAAATAACTTCCATAAGCTTTTCCTGCTAGGTTTTATTCGACAACTGACATTTACAAAAATTTATCTTTACATTTCTCCAGGCACCAGTAACGGCAAATAATTTAGTAAATGACAAATTATCAGTTCAACATCCTTTCTACAGATTTAAAATGAATGTGGGCTCAATTAATGAATATTTGAAGTTAAAAAGATTTTAAACAGATTTATTTGGAATTTATTTTAAATTGTACATGACACTAGACATTTCTTAAAAAACTATGCCCTGATCTGATTTCCTTGCATTTCCTTAAGATCACATTTAAAAATCTTGAGTTTATTTGAACTAAACCTTCCTTAAGTATGGCGATTTTTCTGAATCTCCTTTTATAATTAGCAAGTGACATGAGTTTCTTAACAAAGATTTCAGAAGTGGCACCACTGCGGCTGACCTTTGTTTCAGTGTGACAATAAACCATGCAAAAAATTAACTTTACCACTATATTTAGATGGGTTAAGTATAAAATTCTATTCTCCTTAGGAAAAAACACTTAAAGCATGTCTGACTGTTGTGATAAAATATATGCAACCACACAAAATTCCACTCTATTTTTTGGCTCACACTTGTCACTAACTTTACTGCTGAGGTTTTTCACGACACCACATTACCTCACTCCAAGATCAGACTGATAAACTATTAATTTTTCTCAGTCATGGGCTTAGAAGTACAAAATTAAGGTACTATACACTGGTTACTCTTGAAGGAATAAATCAGTTTATTTTTTATATCCTATTTTTGAAAGTCGTAAGAAAAGTTCTTACTACAAATGCCTTTGAAATAATTACTTTCATAAAACAAAAGTTGTTTTGCAAGTTAGCCAGGTCGGAAATTTCTAGCTCAATTTCCCTTTTTCCTTTTGTTTACTTAAACAGAGTTCAACTCAAGTATTAAACAAAGACTATAGGGCTATAAATTATAATTTTTATCATTAATGCAATGTCTACAGCCAATGGTAAATTCTTTGGAAAAGTTTTTTTTTTTAAGCTCTTATTTTGTTACATAAATTACCCCTTAATTTATTTGTTTCTAAGGTTAAATTTTTACCTTCAGAATATTTTACAAACTGCTATGGAATTATGAGAAAGTCAAGGAGTTTAGAATTCAGTCGTGTTGTACGCCATACTGCAGCCCCTGCCCCCAGACCAGAGTGCTCTGTTATAAGGTCTCAGAACATGCCCTACTTCTTAATGCTTATCAAAATTGAACAATTATATACTCAATTATTTAATATCTGCCTTTCCAGCTAAAAGTTTCTGAAGAGCAGGTACCATCATGCTTGTCAAGTTCACACTTCTCCAGGGCCTTCCATATAGTGTACACACTATTTGTCAAATGAATGAGAAAATAAGCCATGTAAAACAATAATAGCCATTAGAAAGAAGCATATCTGAAATAAATAAAATGGTATGTTGTAATGTAATGTAATGTAATTTGGAAACTTCATTCATCTACCTAACAGAATCAGAGAATTGGCAATAAATGAGGTGTTTAGTGAATTAATACTCAATTAGATTACATAAATGTGATTACAAAGCTACAAAGGAATGGACATAGTAAATTAAAGTCCTATTTGAGGAAGCCGACTTTATACAAGATTTTGATACTTTCTAATCTTTTTACAGCATCATAATAATCATATATTACCATACACTGGAAGCTAAATCTAAACAATAGTTAATCTATTAAATCTAAAATAAATTTGATAGGCACTAGTAAATTCTAAGATATAGTTGTTGCCCTCAAGAAAATTCTAATACAGTTGAGAAGCTAGAAAATATATATAAAAGGATGACTTATACAATGTAGCATGTGCTCTGTTTCCATCAAGTGGTACGGGCAATAAACAGCTCAGTTCAGTGGAAGGGGTAGAGGAAGCATGACCCAGACTAACTGTGTATGTGTTTGACAGGACAAAGGGCAGAACAATTTGGCTAGACTTAAGGAGCTTCAAGATGACACTGGAAAATAAGTATTTACAACAGGAGGACAGCAAACTCACAGGCCTACAGGGACAGTTAACATGGGAGTGAAGCCTGCAGGATGAAAAATGTCAACAGACACTTGGTCTCAATGTTGGAAGCAAGAGGATCTCTGTTGGGGACAACGGGGGATTGCAGAGCACACACCCGTATAAAAAGGGAAGCTGCTATGTTGCCCCAACAGATCATTGCCATGCCTTCTAGTTTTTTAAGAAAATGTGTAAAATTCATTTTTTTTTTTAATTTAAAGTTTCTCAATTTTTAAATGCTGGAAAATAGATGTTTTCAACACTGTGTTAAAACCAAAACATGTCTGTAGCCAATCTTGCTGGTGCGCCACAGGCTTGCAACTCTGGTTTGGCATGTCGAACTCCACGCTAAGAGATCTGGAGTTCATCCTGTAGTCAATGACTTAAGAGACTTAGCATTTATTTCATAATTTGCTTAGGTTTATACCTTAGCACGCTCCAGTGTTTAACCATGTAAAACACTCAGCACTGCCAAATTATTTCACATTGGCCTTGTGTTAAGCATTTCACTGTTACAGGCCAATTTCATTCATTTAATTAACTGTAGAGTGACTTATAAGTTTCAGCTGGAACAACATTCAAACTGATACTAATAAAACAGTGTTGACAGAGCAGTACCTCAGAGAATGCTGACATTATATGTGTATACCACAACCCACTAGAAACACACATATAATCACTGGATCTCCACTTCTCAAAAAACATGTGCCATAATCCACTACAAATGAAAAGTCCTTACCCTTTCCAGCATTTTCCCATAATCAGCAACTTTCTAAAGACTATTACTATACAGTACTTTCATTACCAAGCAGCACTCAAATATATGTAACAATGTTTTAATTCTACCTATCACTATAAGCTTTTAACTACCCAAAAGCAATATTTAAGCATTAAAGGCCTATGTTTTAGCATTTTAATAAGCTTAGAGAAAGAAAAGATAACTAGTATCAGAGACCTGTTGATTCTTTCTGATGATAGTATTACAGAAAGTTAGAATTATAATTCAAAGGTAATTCCCAGATAAGAAAATTCTTAGTGCATAATTATGATATAAAATACAGAACTATGAAAATTGCTTAATCACATGCCTTGAAATAATTCACAATGAAAGTCATCAAAGCATAAAAGAAATATTAAACAAGCAAAGCTTCTATTACTCAGTTTGCTCTGGCCCCTGGGAACCCCTAACCTGAGCCATCCACTCCATGAATGAAGGTTTTCAGGCTGGTGGAGTACCATGATGTATATAGACTGGTCAGCTCAAACCTATCAGTGTTGCTGAAAAAGAAGCCAACTCAAAACACATGTCTCACTGGGGCTCTGTTTTATCCTTTTCATATGAAATGATTAATGGGTTGAATTAAAGAACATGTCGTCACTAGAAACAAAACAAAACAATCCTACCATACACTCTACTAGTGGGAAACGCAAAGGCTCCCCATCCCTGTTGTAGACCCTCATGGCCCCCAGCATTCTGAAGTCCCACCCCACATTTTATCAGACATATTAAAATGTACTCACATACAATATTGAATAGTATAAGAAACTGAACTAAAAATAAGAATTATCTTTCAGAAGCTTTTCATTCTTGAGCCCACTCCAGCCAGGTTTTTGTCCCCACCTTGCCACTAATACAGCTCTTGTCAAGGTCACCAGTGACCTCAAGGTTGTTAAATCTAATGAGCAACTCTCAGTCTTCAAGCTACTTGACTTGACACGACACCACTGAATCACTCTCTCCTCCCTGAGATGCTTTCCTTACTGGATTTCAGGTATATGCTTTTAATTTCCCTCCTGTCCTCTGACTGCTCCACAGTCTTCTCTACTGGTTCCTCCTTATCAACTCACTCTCTAGAGCCTGAAATGCCTCAGGCTCAGCCCAAGCCCCTCATCACAGAAAAAGTAACTCATAGTTCCTTCTTCCCATGGTGTGGGTCAGTAGAATTAATATCTACTAATAATAACAGTTACTTAGGGAATGGAAACAATTAGGTCCACTATGTCAGAAATATGTGCATAATTCCTTTGGCTTAAGATACATTCTTATGAGACTTCTCTTCTCCACAAACTATAAATATGGATATGACCCAAGGCTTGGTCCATGGACTGCTTTCCCTGTCTACATACATTCCCTATATGATTTCATCCAAAGCCTGCCGGCGACTTCCAAATTTCTATCTCTAGCCTGGACGTCTTCCTTAAACTCCAGATTCCTAAATCCAACAAGCTGCTCAACTTCTCCACTTGGAAGTTGAATATAACATGTCCAAAATGGCTCTTGGTTATCTTTCCCAAACCAGCTCCTCCATCAGATCCCCATCTCAGTTCATGGCAACTCCATAATTATGCAAAAAGCCTTGGTGTTATCCTTCCTCTGATCGCTATTTCTCATACTCCTCAAACCAGGAAATCTTATTGGTTCGACCTATAAAATAAATCTTGGTCATTTCTCACCACCTCCTCCACTGCTACTGGCATCTCTCAACTGGATTATTGCCAACAGCGGCTAACTTGTATCCCTGCTTCCCGGGACCACCCTACTCCATTTTTCAATCTCAACACAGCCGCCAGTGATTCTATTAAAATGCAAGTCAAATCACCTTACTCTTAGGCTCAAAACTCTCCAGTGACTCCCCATTTCACTCAGAGTAAAAGCCAAAGTTCTTAAAATGGTCCACCAGGCAGACCCTATGTGATAAGCTCCCCAAACCTCTATAACTTCATCTACTGCTACTTTGTGGCCTTCTCACTGGTCCTGTGACAGACCAGGCACACTTCTGCCCAAGGCCTTCGCTGGTCCCTCTGCTGGAACACTCTTCCCCCAGGTGTCTCTGTATGGCCAACTTCTTCCCTCATGTCATCTTCTCAATGAGTCCTACCTTGACCATATTATTTGAAATTGCCAAAGGCCCTGCTTCCCTCCTCCAGCGCTCTTAATGTCCCTTACCTTGCTCTGCTTTTTCTTTTTCCAAACACACTACTTTCTAAAATACTATAGCTTTGTTATGTTTAGTGTTTGTCTCCTAATAGGATATAAGCTCCATGAAGGCCGGATTATTTTATTTTGTTCACTGACGTAGCTACGGGGCCTAGAACAGCATCTAGCACACAGTAGGCATGTATTATGTTGAATGAATGAATGAATTTAATTAAACATTTAATAGTTTCAATTTCATAATTTTCTTTTAATATTTGAGACTTTTACCAAATCCTGAACATGTCTGTTGCTCCTAGAAAAGGTCCTTTGTACTTGAGGAATACAAAGATCCCAGCCTGACCTCCTGACCCAACCCAAATCCAGCAGCCCCAGGGAAGCTAGGGCCATCCTACCTTTGGGCATCATTGGTTCTGCTCCAGGAGTCCACTTAGCACTTACTGGGAAATATCTAATACCTCTCCAAACGCATATATTTTGTTCCCCCACCAAGACAAGAAACCCTTTGGCAGGACTTGCAGTAAGTATTCAACACAGTCCTGGATATTTCATACAGAAGCAAAACCTGTTTTTTGAGGGACCTGGTGAACATTTTTAAAGTATTAAGTTTATTAAGTTTAAGATATTATACAACACCTACCAGGGCACAGGGTTATCTGGGGTAGGCCCCCCTTTTAATGAACAGAGCAGAATGACACCCATGATTATTCTGGACCATCCTGTGCCTATTTTGACTGGATTTGTAATTATGCTATTTAGATGTAAATGTGTCTTTCTAATGTGCTTAAGTTTGTTTTTCTTAAAAACTCCTTTGAAACTTTCAGACTATTAATTTTCTTTGAATGAATGGTTTAAAAATCTTAAGTTTTGGGCCTAACAGAAAATCGTAAAGGGGTCTGGCCCACATTTTATAAACTGTGCCAATGGTGGGGCGTGGGGTTGGGAGGAATAAACAATTGCTTTATCCCAATAATAGTGGCTTTCTTAAAAAGGACTCACATGAAATCTGCAGAGTACAAGAGAAAAAGACATGGGCCACTGGTACTCTAAGTTTAAAAGTACTTTGTACAACATTATTCATCACAAAGAGAATTTTTTTAATCTGTAAATTTACTTTTTGGCAGCTGGAAAGAAATAATTAGCAAGCAGGCAGAAGCTGCGGGAATAAGACTGCTGGAAATAGGAGAATTAGGAAAAGTAACTCAATTAGTGATCAGCGGGACATGCCAGCTATTCTTAGTACAGCAGTATAGATTGCCCAATACCTGTAACTTAGAAATACTATAATTTGTTGCCTACTTAATGCGATCAAAACACAAAATAAAATCTTGTGAACAACTACTTGTAAACAAAAGCTTAGGGATTTCCAAGGGCTAGAAATCTTTGTATACATTATTTCTTTTTGTCTTAAGTAATAAAAGCCAACTTTTCTTGACTGTTTACTATGTGTCACACCATGGCACTTGCTTTACATGTGCTATTTCACTTAATCAAAACAACCCTATGAGATAGTTGCTATTATTATCTTCATTTTACAGATGAGGAAAAAGAGGTTCAGAGAGTTAAGTAACTTCCCCCAGGTTACACACTAGAAAACAGTGGAGCCTAGATTTGGACCCCAGAGAACTAATCTCAAAAATCTTGTTCTTAACGTTTATATTTTACTGCCTTTCTTCCATTTTGTCTTCAAAACTTATTACTCTTTTCTGTAGTAATTTCAGTGAGCAATTTGTCAGGCCCTATGGTGAGCACTCTTCCCCCAGGTATCTCTTACTTATCTCTTATTTGCTAAGATTATACATGCTAAATTTTTGCTGTTATAAGCTGTATCTCATTTGAGCAGGATATGTTATTTACTACCCATTTATGAAGCTTCAGGTTTTGCTCTCTTTTGTTTGTTTTACCTTTTTTTCACCTTCCTAATGAGCCTAAGTTGAAATTCTGAGTCTTTTCTTGAACCACGAAAATGTCCTTTTTCTCTTTAGGGAAACATGAAAGAAAATATCTATACCAACAGTCTTCCTTCACAAGCACTTTGTTTTACCTATCAGATTTCTCATAATCCTATGTTTTATTACAATAAGTGCTTCCTGGGAGCGGAGCACTTATTACAATAAGTGCCACAGATTTCAGCATCAGAATTTCACTGTTGTTTTTGGTAGACAGAGACCAGAAACTGGATGTTTCCAGGGATATTTAAGAAAAGATAACTTAAAGGTGGTGGGGGGGGCAGAATGGAGGAGAAAAGTGTATAGAAAGGGGGTGACATAATGTCAGGAAGAGGCAAAAAATATATATTTATATATATTCTTATTCTTAAGAATAAACTATTCTGAAAATATTTAGAGAGCAGTCCTTTGAAATTGGGGTCAATCCTAGATTGTTTATGGATGAATAAAACAATGAGCCAGGAGGGACCTCAAGATATCACCTACTTGGCGCTTATAACCCAAAGTCTCACTGGAGAGCGCTAGTAGAGAGGAGAGAAGGAGAAAGGGGTTAAACAGAAATTCCAAGGGCTCTGTACTGGGGGCAGAGGCAGAGCAGCCTTGAGGAAGTATAATTCTGCCTCACTGGGCCACAGCTCCATTTTCTCTGGGCAGGTCTTCTATCTGAACCGAGCCATAGGATATCTTTGTGTGGATCAGGAAAGGGCACCCCATGCTCCAGGCCAGTGGACTCACTGCTTGGACAACAGAGTAGTGAGCTGGGTTTCAGCCCTCAGATGGCACTAGTCTAGACTAGACTGGAAGTCAGAAGCAGCTTCTACTCTTGGCACTGTCATTAGCTGTGAGACTCTGAGTCACTCAGTCTTTTGGATCTTTAGTCCCCTCACCTTTAAAAAATGAAGGGGCTGGGCTTCCCTGGTGGCACAGTGGTTGAGAGTCCGCCTGCCGATGCAGGGGACACGGGTTCGTGCCCCGGTCTGGGAGGATCCTACGTGCCGTGGAGCAGCTGGGCCTGTGAGCCATGGCCGCTGAGGCTGCGTGTCCGGAACCTGTGCTCCGCAACGGGAGAGGCCACAACAGTTAGAGGCCCGCGTACCACAAAAAAAAAAAAAAAAAAATGAAGGGGCTAGCTGTCACCTAAGGTCCTTTCCCTCTTCCCAATTCTCAAGTGAAATCCGGCAATATCCAGTTGGTATATTCCTAAATGTGTCCCTGAAACACGGATTCTGTGGACTGAGTTCAGCCTTTATTGTTTGTGTGATATTGTATTTTTTTCTCTCACGTTTCTGATGTATTTTTTTCTTTTAACCTGAAGATTACTCTTCTTTCGATTCCAAACTGCTTGATTTTTCTTGAGCCATCAAAAGGTCAAGCCCCACACATCAGCCCCAAACTACCCAAATGTCTATCAACAGAATGAATAAACTAGGTATATTTATTCACAGAAATAAAAGAAAAAACAAGTATTGCTACCTGAATCAATTTGGACATGACACCACGTTGAGTTAAAAAAGACACGAAAAAGAGCTTATACTTGATCGCATTCAAATGCAGCCCAAGAGGGGCTTCCCTGGTGGTGCAGTGGTTAAGAATCCACCTGCCAATTCAGGGGACACGAGTTTGAGCCCTGGTTCAGGAAAATCCCACATGCCGCGGAGCAACTAAGCCCATGTGCCACAACTACTGACCCTGCGCTCTAGAGCCCGCGAGCCAAAACTACTGAAGCCCACGTGCCACAACTACTGAGCCCACACACCTAGAGCCTGTGCTCCGCAACAAGAGAAGCCACTGCAATGAGAAGCCCGCGAACCACAATGAAGAGCAGCCCCCGCTCACTGCAACTAGAGAAAGCCCGTGTGCAGTAACTAAGACCCAACACAGCCAAAAATAAATAAGTAAAATAAATAAATAAATGCAACCCCAAAACAGGTTAAAACTATCCTACGGCAATAAAAGTCATTATAGTGGTCATCCTTGGGGCAGGGATTATGACTGCAAGAAACTTGGAGCTGGGGCGGGGTGGGGGGGGTGGGGGGGAGGGGGGTGTGTGCCTGGTAAGGTTCCGTTTCTTGATTTGGATGCTGATTGCCTAGATATGTTCACTTTGTGCTGTATACTTCTGATCTCTGCATTTTTCTGGTTGTATGTAATTATTCAGGAACAAGTTCAAAGAAATAAAGCCACAGGGACACCCACTCCCTCCAAACAAAAGCCATCTACTAAAACTGGACAGCATAAGTACTGCTACCTGTAGGGAGAAAATTAATTACATTTCGTTTAATGTGAATCAGACAAAGAACCACCTGAGAAGCTAAGTGAGAAATGACATTAATTTCCTAAAATCTTCATCCAGAATCTCCTTGATTTTTATAATGATTTCCTCCCTCACATGAAACTGTGGCTATAAGGTAGTATAACATATTGCTTTTCCCTCTATCTTCACATACCAGTAAAACATTTCTGCTCAAAGTTCTATAACATATATGTACAAAGGCAGTTATTAGAAAACATCTGAAAATATCCCAGGATAATCTAATTGGAATATGGAGGCTCAAAATAGATACTTTTGATCAGAATTATCCCAATTACCACATTAATGAAATGACTTGGTTAATGACCAAATCTCTACCTAGATTCTTGCTGTATAGATTAAACTCTGCTAGGTAAGGCCACATAGGTGGGGAAAGGCATTCCAGAAAACGCTGTGCTACAGACAACTCCAAGGAACCTCCAGGAAACACTGCCTTCTCCTTTGCTCTATGTCTGGTTCATCTGTGAATGTTTCAGCACCACACTTTCCTCCTTACGTTATACCAGCTGTCAGATCAGTGATTTCTTTCCCCTCCCCAATGTTCTAGGATCCCTCTTTGATCAATACGGTATACTGCATGACTGCTCCATTTGATACATATGAAAAGTGATATACACAAAGTTGCATCAGAAGTAATTACACCACTAAATCATATAAGGTAACTGGAAACACAGATTGCATGTTTTCACTCAAAACTTTATGATAACTTCAGCCAATACTGCTGTAGAGTCCCTCTGGTCCCACAGCATGGCGGGTGGGCATCAGTAGTTCTCCCAAATGCTGGAGGACTAATTTAATATTTCTCGTATCATTAGAACTTAGACAAAAAATGTTTCCAGCCTATGAAATGGGAAGTGGGGTGGAGGTATAAGGGGGCAAGGGGGAGCAGAGGACGGTAATAAGCATCCAGTCCCTGAATGCAATATTTAACACCAAACTAGTGATTCAACACAAATGCAGGCAAGGTTTCCAGCATAAATATCACTCCGCAGCACTATTTCATGTTGTATACAGACCTTATAGGGCACCTTAATTCTAATCCTTTTTTTTTCTCAGCTAAAAAGATCTTCTTCTTTAATTTACTTTTAAATAGAAAGCTTTCCCTACTTCAGCCTTGTTCTCAATACTCATCCTTCTAAGTTTAGATTCTCCTTGCAGTTCAATGCCCAGTATTCTACTTCTTCCTTCCTCTCAAATTATCCCTTTAACTTATTTCTACTTATTTTTATAGGCCCCCAAAGCCTCTTCCTCAGAAGAATGTGCAATTCAAAAAGCCCTTGCAACTACTCCCTATATCAAAGTTTAACTACAGAGACCAACAATACCATTTTTCCTGTTTGGGTTTCAGGAAAGATACATTTTAACTAAAATTTCACCACTCATAAATTCCTTCACTAAATCTTTCCTTTCCCCCACCTCCTACACTGGATTGTTTTATATACAATCACAATGTACTCAAACACCCAAAATGTATAATTAGATAATCATACAAAGACTTCCTAAAAAATTATAATTTTAAATATATAACACACATCCTTTATAACTCTGGTGTTGGGAGTACAAGCTAAAAAAATGCTGGAGTCTTCTTATTACTTGTGTTTGCTGTTTCTTGTTGAGAAAGAATGGTAGAGGCTCATCATACAATTGCTATATCAGAGACCACAAACTGTTACAACAGGATTCTACTGAAGACTGTAAACACATTTAAAACTTTTTTCTTTAAAAGAAGAAAGTTGGAATTGCATAAACGAAAACCAAATCTTCTATGCTTTGCCCATAAGGATACACAATTCTTATAACTGGAGTTTTGTACCTCTTAATTTAAAAAAAAGAAGAAGAAGAATACACAATACTGAATACCTCCAGTTTCCCCATAGGCTTCATCTACCAAACCAGGGCATTTAAAAGGTTAGTATTAATGAGTAGTATGACAAATCCATCTCTCTATAAATGCAGAAAGATTTCTATCCTTCAGAAAACTTGAAAAAATATTAAAATGACTTTAGAGAAGGCTGGTGAAATTTAGTTCTGAACTCAGAAAACCACCTAAGGGATAATTTGTGAATGCCATCTGGGATCCAGGCAGCCTCATCAACAAAAGGGAAAACTGGTTGAGATCATCCAAATCTAAAATTCACATACATTTTTACATCTGGACTGAATTAATCTTTTCTTGGTACCAGCTTTCATGTATTAAAATAATTGTTTGCAGGTTTTAGTTTCTTAAAAAAAAAAACCCCACAGACTCAGAAATCAAAATCTGCAACATTCAAGTTGAAAACTACAAAGAATTCCTTTATCAAAAAAGTTAGTTGTGAGACAGGACTCATTTACACTAAACTCTGAACTTGACAGCTCAGTCAAAAACAATTCTGTTTGAAACTTTCATTTCAAGCATCTGCAGCAAAAGGCTACATGGTCTATTATGTCATAAGTTCTGAAAGCCAAAAGCTTTGTAAGTGTAGTTAAAAGTGGAAACAAAGTTCAGAAATCAGAAAAGCTCTACAACCCGTCCCCCCCGCCCCGCACCGGCTCAATTCAACTAGACCAGCTGAATGAGTTTCTAAAGAACTTGTAGCTAAAAATTATTACCTAGCACACTGACATTTCCCTTTCAAAAGCAGCCGTCTTCATCCTGGCCCATTCAGTTTTCCTGTAGAGCCAGGAGCATCTTAAATCTGCAAGTTCAAATTATGTGTTTGAAGCTGGTAGCTTACCCCTGTTGCCCCACCAAAAAGGAGGGGGTAGAAACAGAGAAAGATTTCCTGTCCCTTAAAATGTTTGGGGCCCTGCAAGAACTGCTGATTACTGTGGTCCATCAGTGTCAGATCTCAGGCACTCTTACAAGCAATTCAAAGGGGGATGGGGGGGAGAATTAGTTCATATTACAGGCAGTCTGCTTTCTGGAAAAGATATCCTGCAGATAACTTGATACTAGATATCCCCTGGGGGACCCATCTCATCTAATAATCCCAGAAGTCCATTTTAATATGAAATGTAAATCCAATATGTTTACAAACATACTGAAAGAGCATTCAAATGTCAGCTGTCTCATACTGTGGAGTATTTTCATTTTTAACATAATACTTTTATTTCTCAAAACCACACCCAAGGAAAAATGATTAAGTGCTAGAAGTTTTATACGACAAAGGACAACAGCCCAGGCATCTGTTTTCCTGCCTCTCTTCTGGTCTTCTCCCCTCCCCCACTCTCTATCCTGCAGGCAGTTTGCAGGTCTTGGTGCTTGTCAAAATTACCTTCTACAATAGTTTCAGAATGCTGTAGATTCTGAAAAACTTCTGATACTTTAACACTGCTGAGCCTAAATTTATGCTTTGCTCTAAGAAGAGAAATCCAAAAGTCAAAAGCCTTTTTAATGACAGATGTATTACGGAAAATTTTCCCCACAAAGTTGTGATGCTGTGAAATATCAACTCCCTGAAATCACAGAAAGGAAATGACTTACATTCTTGCAAAATGAAGCCACTAGCAGTTTTATCCAACAGTATTCTCTAATCCCTAAACTACACCCTGTGGCAACGGGGAGTATTTCGTTCAAGGACTAAATTTAAATAGATGCTTATAAAACCAATAAACAAACATCGACGGGCCCCAGAGAAGAAGAGCCGGAATCCTACATGAGAAATCCAGCGAGATACTTTTTCTGCACACTCAAAAAGGCTGGAGAGCACAGGCAAGTTAAAAGCAACCCGAGAACGCTTGCTTAAGTTTTCCTTCCCCACTGCGGGGCAATGCACAACTCCTGAGGGAAATACTGGCAAAACATATTTTTGCTAAGAAATCCAAACGAAAAGGGTGTCAAGGAGCTAATATTTCTTTGGACACTAGCTACGCAACTGCACGGCCTGAAAATCCTCCAACTTTCATTTCAACTTTAAAATGGGCTTATTTTGACAGCTTTCCATTTTTTCCTGCCTTCAAGAAAACGCCCTCACCATTAGGTTATGCTGTCCCGGGACTGGAGGTGCTGCTATAATCCCTGTAGATCTCACCCGGTGGCTCCCAGCTGTCCATCCCTGACAGGTCCTGGCCCTCCCCGATCAGCAGCTGGGGGTCTCCTCTGCCCCGGGCCGGGCCTGCGCTCCGACAGCTCCTCCAGGAACCCAAATTCTGCAGGCCGCGCCCCCCACTCGCATCCCACCAAGGCCCCCTTCCGGCGTCGCCGAGCCCGAGCTCAGTCTCCGGCTCCCCCGACTAAGGGACGATGAGGCAGACCTCGCGCCTCAGGTCCCCTCCCGCAGTCGGGCTGCCCGGGCCGGCGCGCGCACAACAGGCAGCACCCAGGAATTCGGGGCTCGGGGGCTGGCCCCGCCGCCGGGTCACACAGACAGGGCGCGAAAGGCAGGCGCCCCCAGCCCAGGGCGCCGGCGACCACCGGGAAGCCGAGCGCGCGCACCGAGCCCGGGGGCGCAGCCCGCAGCCCCGGCCGGCCTCCCGCCCTCGCCGCAGACGCGGCCCCGGAGCTCCGCTCCTCCCCCGCCGCCCGGCTCAGCTGCCCCGGGGCCCCGTCCTCCCTTCCCGGCGTGGGCGAACTCCGACTCGCGGAAAAGCGACCTTCCAGCCCGGTGCCCGACGCCCAGAGCCGAGGCAGCGACAAGAAGGCGAAGAAAGACGCAGAAAAGGGGACACCGCCTGGGCTGGGGCTCGCGACTTCCAGAAGCCCTCCTGAAGTCCCGTCCAGCCACCGCCACCCGGCCGGCAAGGGGCACAGTGAGCGGCCGGGGCGCGGTGGCCGGGCTGGGGGGGCGTCCTGGGGAGCCGGGTTCCTGGTCTTACCTCAGAGAAAGCTCGCAGCACCAGGCGACGGACTCCCGTCAGCTCTCAGTGCCTTCCTGTGGCCGCCACGCCTGCCCCACTGCTCTCAGCCCCTTGGCCTGGGCAGCCGGACGAGCGCTCCGCGTCCGCCCCGCCCCTCGCCCACGCCTCCCGCCCCGCCCCCCTGAGGCTCCACCCCCGTCGACCCAGAGGTGGTGGGGGCGGTGGCAGAGCCGCGGGAGCGGAGCTTGCAGCAGCACGTGGAGCGCCTGCAGGCCCCGCCCCGGGCCCAACCAAGCGTCCTGCGGAGGGGTGCCGCGAGTCAGGGGCGGGAGAAAGCCGAGGGCGCCACGCCTCCGGGGTTGGGGAGGGAGGCGAGCCGCAGACGGATTCTGTGTTAGGACCGCGGCGATCTAGGCCTTTCCCCGCGTGACGGAGACGGAGGCGCGAGGGGACACTGTCAGCTACCCCCCTTCTGGCCTAATGGCCCCTTCCGACGCGCGGACCCCCGCTCCCGGGATCGCTCCCTCCGGAGCCCAGTTGGGCTGGCTGGGGGCGGCAATTTGGCCTGATCTTCGTCTTATTAATTCGGAGCGACTGTGGGGAGGCCACTGAGAGAGGAGGCGGTCCCAGCGGAGGAGGCTTTGTGATTCCTTGCTCCCTCCCGTCCTCCTGTCTCGAACCCACCTGCCCACCCACTACTCAGGACGCCGCTCTTTCGCGGGTTTTATGCTGGATGGAGGGGGCGCCGCCGAGGAAGCCAAGCCTCCCCCGTTAACTCTGCCTCTCCACGTCTTCAGGCAGACAAGGCCTCTCTATCCGCTGTGGTTTTAGTGCCAGTGACCTCTCAGAAATTATATTTGGCCACTCTCGATGGTAGCCGAGGGTCAGCGCGTGATGCGAAGGGCCAGTGGAAGATATTTTTTATGGCACTAAGACTCAGGACAGGAGATGGAGATTTCTTTGCCACTTTTAGTTGTTGGTTCTAGGGAAGGGTGAGTTACGCTTCTCCAGTCAGCCTGCGCCAACTGGACCAGCTTCTGGGGACTGGAGACGAAGAGAGAACCAGCCTCCACCTGGCCCCCAGGCCCGCGACCCACAGAGCTCCAACCCTCCCACCCCCAGCCCCCCGGGCTTATACCCTCCTAGGTGTTCTGTTGCCTGCTGATCCGGTGAGCCCTGGCCAGGGGCGGCAGTAACGCCCCACAGGGCCCCTCACTAAAGGAGCAATGGGGTGGGTCTGGATGTGACAAGGAGACAAGGAAGCAGAGGACCTAAGACACCACCCTAGATCAGACTGATGCTAACAGAAGCCAGCTTTAAAACTGCCCTGCTCTTTTGATCCAAACATAAATGTATAAAGCTAGCTGTTATTGGTTGAAAGTATGCCTGTGTGCCTTGTTTGCATGGCAAAAGAAATTCCGTTTTGTGTTCACAGCTGAAGGTTCCTTGGAATAGTTGTCTTATTCACAGCTTTTACATCTTGGGAACCATGACATTAGAACTGAATATTAGGAACGGTAATCTTTTTGTCTTTCCACAATTGAAAATACATTCGGAGCTCATTTCAGATAAAGCAGAACAGTTTCTAAGCCTATGGCACTCATGATTTAAAGTCATGACTCCCGTTACGGGAAGGAGGACAAGAACCATGTTCCAATGACTGCCTTTTAAATTAGCTGTATTTAATTAACAGACTAAATTTAAATTTTTGTTTAGTAGTTGATTACAATGTTGGCATTTAAAAAGTGGAGGATTATACTTTTTCTCTCATTTTTGTCTTTAATATGCATTCAAAATAAGTGCATATTGAACAGTAGTTGTTAAGGTCTTAAATTAATTTGATGTGAAACAAGTGAGGAATTTAATACTGTCTTGGAAAACAGTTCCTAAATCTGATTTTTTTTCAGGCTTCATGCATAAAAATCTAGCAGATAAAGAATAACATATTGTTAGATTGTAAAACATTGCTGCAATATGAAATGAATAGGTAACCCAAGGAGCAAAATATTTTAAATATGATATCACTTATATGTGGACTCTAAAAAAATCCCAAACTCATAGATATAGAGGACAGATTGGTCAGTTGCCAGAGGAAGGGGTAAGTGGGAGTGGTCAAAATGGGTGAAGGTGTTCAAAAGGTACAGACTTTCAGCTATAAGGTAAATAAGTACTGGGGATGTAACATACAGCATGGTGACTAAAGTTTAAAACAACGTATTGTATATTTGAAAGTTGCTTAGAGGGTAGATCTTGAAAGTTAACACGCATGCACACAGAGAATTTGTAACTATATGAGGTGATAGATGTTAACTTATATTGTGGTAATCATTTCACCATCTATAAGTATATCAAACCTTCATGCTGTATACCTGAAACAAATAAAATGTTATATGTCAATTACATCTCAACAAACCTGGAAAAATGGTAAATTTTATGTTATATATGTTTTACCACAATAAAAAAATCATATTATCACTCCTACTAATAAAAAGAAGCTACAATTACATTGAAAACAGAAAGAAATCAATAAACCTCTCAGGATATATAAGGCAAAAAAATAAAATATATAAACCCCTTTTTTAAAACATGCGTTTAAGCTTGGGTTTATTGTCTAGAATTTGATTATAGCAAAACTTACTGTATGAATTTTTTTAATCATAATGATCATGTTAACAGCATGAATACCATGATAAACATAGACTCTTAACATGATACACTTTGTAAACTAAGTACTTTATTTATTTTGACCGCGCCACGTGGCATGTGGGATCTTAGTTCCTGGACTAGGGATTGAACCCCTGCCTGCTGCGTTGGAAGCACGGAGTCTTAACCACTGGACCTCCAGTGAAGTCCCAACTAAGTACTTTAAAACTCTTAAAAATCAGTTTTATAAACCCCTGAAACATCATAAAATTCGGAAAGGATTGCTTTGGAAAACAACGCATAATCCACTCAAGATGGAAATAGAACTAAGAAAGGATGGGTTGTTTTAGATGTTTCTTATCACAGGAAACATTTTTCTGTGCTTATTACAATAAAGAATGAAGTTTTGTAGGTAATCAAAGTTATATTTTATGATTCTTTTTGATGTTGAGATATAGATTTATTTTCATTGGTTTGATGAGATGTTTTCCTAAATATGAGACATTGCCCATCAAGTGAAACATTATCCTAAAACACATCTTAAACTAATACTTTCTCCATAGCATATAAATATTAACATAACTGTATGTTTTTGCTTTACTTTTATTAGGAAGAAGTTATTCGTTCCATGAATTTATTTATTGAGTACGCCCTTACACTAAGCACAGGGTGAGACTCTGGGATTCAGACGTAAACATAGACTCTTGGAGTAGTTTGAGGGAACAGGTGAGCAGGTAAACAGATACAATATACTTTTTACTACTTGCTATGGTAGAGATATGCAGGAGGAGTAATGGGAAGGCCTAGAACCTTCAGGGAGGGCTTCAGACATGCCCTGTCAACTGAGATGGGAAGGATGAAGGACAGTTTGGGAACAAGTTGGCTGAGGTGGTGGTTCTCAAACTTGGCAGCATATTGCAACTACCTGGGGACTTTAAAAAGAACTCCTGATGCCTGTGTACCAGGCATGTGATTTAATTGGCCTGGGATGTGACCTGGGCTTGGGAGTGTTTTCAGAATTCCCAGATTATTCTAAGTGGAGACACATGTGGGAACCATGGGTTAGGGTATCTTAGGAAGAGAGCACAGAATGAGCAGGTGCACGGAGACATGGTTTTAAAGGACAGTGGCCATAGCCTCATTTTGGAATTGAAGAGGCTTAAGCTTTGGTGGGTGATAGTTACACACTTTTATGGAAGAAACACAGTTATATAGAAAACTAAGAGATGTGAACTGCTATAATTTACATTCCTTTGTAAGTATTGATATTTTCCAAACACCAGAATAGTACGTTAAGAATTAAGATGAGTTCAGTATGTTAGAAGAAAAAAGCTTAGTTATTTTTCATCTTTTATACATAATTCAAGGGAATTTGGGACTCACCGTATGTTTTAATGCTGAAATATAAATTCTAGTCAAAGGGAGAAGCCAGTAATTTGACATATTAGCTTTTAAAGAATACTTTCCCTAAATTAAATACTGTTCATCATTCTGGCTGAAGGTCATAATAAAGAAATTAGGTTCCTTTTTCTTTTTGGTAATTACTGAAGTTCATTGAAAAAGCAAAACAAAATGCATTTTAAAGCAAAATAAATTTAAGTAAGTCCTACTCTAAGGTCTTAAATGTCCCTTTAGCTAATGTATATCACTTTGAAAGAAAAAAAGAATCACTTGTGGAAACAAATAGTGCAGTGATGTAGTCCTGGTTTTCACTGACTAAAACTCAAAGTGCCCTTTTTATTATTCTCAGCTAGTATATAAATTGTGTTCTGTAAAATAAAAACACCAAAAGATATTTTAATTCTCAAGGAAAGGCAGGAGAATTGATTAACAGTCATTTAATCCAGCTGTCTCATTATTATGTACCAGGAATCCCTAACCAGGACTAGAAAAAATTACATTTGACCCCTGAACAGCACAAGTTCGAACTGCACAGATCCACTTAAATGTGGATTTTTTTTCAATAGTTAATACTACAGTACTACAGGATCCGCTATTGGTTGAATCTGCAGATATGGAACTGCAGATACAGAGAAACCACACACGTGGAGGAACTGAGGGTATGTGTGTATACGTGGAGGGCCAACTATATACTTGGATCTTTGCACAGAGGGCTGGTTCCCCTAAATCCCACCCCACACCCCTCGGTTGTTCAAGGGTCAATTGTATCTTGCAGAGACAGCACAGCATTGGGATTAATATTATGTACCTCTAATTCAGGAAGATTTACCTTTACCCAATTTAGAGATACAAACTTGAAAAAAATCTGCATTCATTAAATTCTGTTCTCTTGGACATCAAATTTTGAGACACTGTTTTTAAATAGGTTAACTTGATTATCCTGGGACAAAGTCTGGTTTTAATACAGTATATAAAAGTTTACAGGAGGTACATTTGAAGAACTTCTTTCTTTCTATTCTGTTATGGTTTTAGTTTCACCACAGACACCACATTCCAATTCCTTGAGGGCTTGAATTCTTGAATACTCCAGACAAAAGTTTCCAGAAGACCGGGGAGACGGGCAGGCCAGGCCCTTTACTCCTGAGGAGAGGCCGGTCTAAGTGGTACAGCGGAGGTATTAGCTACACAAGGTAGGAGAGCCCAGCACAGAGAACTGCACTGAGATCTTGGAATTAAGTGTGAAAAGAGCACTGCTGCCTTATGCATGGGCTTCACATTCTAGAGAAGACTGAGGACAGGTAGAAGGGCCCTCATACCAAAAACTGTCTAGTAGAAGGGACAAGACAAGGGGTAGACTGCCTACAGTATAAAACCTGCTGATGTATGCCACCTGTGTGTTTATATAATGGGCCTTTAAGGTCCCAGAGCAGTTTTTCAGTTCCGATTCCTTGATTACTCTCCGAAAAGCTGAAAGAAAACATTCCTACCCCCCAGAGATGGAAGGCAACACCCTCCACTCCCCATTGGGGGAGACAGATGAGAAAGGATAAGAAGTAGGACTCCGGTGACAGACTGGTTACTCTTGAGTTATGCCTCGGGCACACTGATGATCTTTATCTGGGATAGTATTCTAGGTGGTGTCACTTTGAAACACAAATGATAACAGTACAGATGTCACTGAAATTCTCTTCCATATTTAAATGCCATCTTATCGATTTGTGCCTGAGACACATGAAACATACTGAACTAGAACGGGGGAGGTATGAACGTCCATCTTCCCAAACGAATACAGACTTACAGCCTGGCTGATTCTGGCTTTCTTGAGGGAAAGTCCATTTATGAAGAAGGTTTAAAATCTGTTCAGTCTGTTTTAATTTGGTTACCTTGAGTAGATTGTAGGCATAACAAACATGCTCTTAAACTTGATTTTAGTTGCTTAAAAAAGAATGATGGATAAAAGTGCAAATAAGATGTGCTTGCTCTGGAATTTCACAGGAGATTCACTGAGGCTAAAGGACTCTGTTGGTGGGGCCTCCAAGAGACAGCCCTACCCATCTGCAGTGGTTGGGATTTTGGTTATAACACAAGGTCCTGGCGTGCTGGTTATTATTAACTGGTAGGATAAAAGGGAGAAAGTATTTGTGAACACGCACATTAGATTGATGTTTCCCTTTCACCTGATCCTAGTTTAGAAACAAAACCTACAGTCACTCTTTTTTGGCTTGCCTGTGGAATCTAATGCCAAAAAAATCTTAAGAAATTCTTCTGCAGGCAAAGCAGTGGTTCCATTTTTCTTTTTCAAGGGTAGTCTAATATATCATTCTGTTAGCCTAAACAGAATTCTTATGCTCTAGTTCTTTGAAGAAGGGACACTGGTAATTAGACTATGGAGTTGGAATTAGGAATCATGGATTTGAGATTGTTCTCAAAGGACCTCAGACCCTGAAGTTTAGTTTTGACAGGCCAGGAGAATAAAGTGCTGGTTGGTAGCACTCTTAACTAGATCTTGCTTTGAAGGTAAAACCATTTGGGGTTGGGGGGGGAATAGGCTTTCTTAAACTTACTTTCTGTTAAAAACTTTTAATAAAGTATTTGTGATTCATATATCATTAAGCCAAATATTCTATGTGATTTCTTGAGCAGAAAAACAGAATCAGCAAATTAATGACTTTCTCTTCTGCCTATAGTTCTATATTGGATCATAATTTTTGTCACTTTCACCCCCAATTTCTTAAATAATGGGGATATATATACCTACTACATGATAATTATATATGTACAGACTTAATATACAAATAAATATAAAATATTTTATTATCACATCACTTATTTTTTTGGTAGCATTTTCACAATCTGAAATTACTTATGAATATGTTCACTTGTTTGTCAATTATCTCTCCGTTTAGAATATAAGCTTCATGTAAGCACAGATCTAACCTCTCTGACTGCTGTGGCCCCAGCATCTAGAACAGTGTCTGGTACATATTTGTTAAATGACTGAATCCCATAAACTATGCGTAGGGAGGGTATGTATTTATGTGTGTGTGTGTGTGTGTGTGTGTGTGTGCACGCGTGCACGCGCGCACACACAAGCGCACATGGCTGCTTTGAGAGTGAGGTGGAGAAAAGAGAGCAGGCCCTGAGATGAGAATGGGAGAGGATTAACATTTGCTGAGATGGTTCTTGGACAGATATCCCAGGTAATGATTAGAAAGAATCAATCCCTTAAGAAGACTTTCGGTTGATTTGAATGGGACATCATACATCAGCCAGTTTACCTAATGTTTATATTTAAAGTATAAACATATGGTATAATTATCAATGTTCTTTCTCTACTGATATTCCTGGATGTGTACTTTATTTCTGTGTGAGCCTTCCCCCTGACTTTAACTACTCACCTACAGCCTTTTGAGATAGCAAGAAGAACGTTAGAGGGATTTTACTAGAGCAGTTAATCAATTATTGAATTCCTTGCCAACAAAACATTTTGATGAGATACCCTTGGGAACACAGTGGTTTGAATTGATCAAGAGGAAACGAAGTGGCCTTGCTTCCATTCCTTTCTGGATTCCCCCACCTCCATGTGAAGTTTAACTGGACCTTGTGTCATCTGGAGCTGCTCCATCTCTGAACACTGGAAACTGCTTTGTCCACCACATCCTGCCCTTCCACCTCTCCCACCAGAGCCGTTGTTTGACCTTGAGACTTTCAGTCACCAACCCGCACCCACCTCCCAGTTCCTTCAGTTTATTAGCTGTTTTGGGCTTCCCTTCTTAACCTTTGAGTTTAATGCCTGGGCTTACCACTTTGAATATATCCTCCCCTTAGTCTCAACATCCCATATCTCTTTGACCTTCTAATGCAGCTTTCTTAACAATCCCCAAATTCAGGTCAACTCAATCATCAGTGTTCTTGCGTTTTGCTTTAAAGTCACTGAGGAAGATTAAGGAAAATCAAATAAATGAGTCAGTCACATCACCAAGACAACAGTTGCGTCAGTGGAGTGCTCACAGATGTTTGGTCAACTTTTTACTCATTCCTGGTTGGCTTCCTTTTCCTTTCACCACAGTGATCATTCAGATTTTTATGGCTCTTAAGTCCCTCATCCTTCTCTGAAACCCTGCCACTCTCAAGAGTCGATCTAGCTTGACCCTTGGCTGGTCATTGGTCTAAGAGGTTTATAAGTATTACCTCATTGAATCCTCATGACAGCCTTTTGATGGAGGAACTGTCATTATCCCTGGTTTACAGATGCCCAAGATCTTAAAGAAAACAAGTGGTTGTGCCAGGATCTGAACTCAGGAAATCTGACTCCAAGCTCATGCTTTCTCCCTAAATTGCCTTACTTCTGGTGCAGAGTTGATCAGGCATCTTCTCACTTGGGCTTTAGTCCTCTCCACTTCCAAGCTTCCATTATCTTCCTCTTAGGCCATTCTCTCCTGACTCTTCTCAGTCAATTTCCTCCTACCAAAGCTCTGTATCTCAAGTCCCCCCAGCTGCTTGAGGGCCTTCTCCATCATTCGTTTATTCACTTAGCAAATTCTTATTAAGTACCTATTGTGTACCAGGTGTTGGGGACACAGAGGTAAACGACACCTAATCTCCCATCCTGTAGTTAAATTTCAATTATCCACTCTCCCTCTTAAATATCCAATATCTGACCCTCTCCTAGACCCTTCTTTCCACCTACAGAATGTTGAAGTCACTGTATATTTCACACTACATCTAGCACCAATCCTGACAAGGCAGCACGTATGTGTTAGACAGGTAGATGAACAATTCCAGGTAAAGTCATCAAGGTTTAGAAGTTTGTTCTTAGTCCTCCTTCTGAAAAGTGGTCCACTTGAGGTGATTTGAGCAGACCTGGGAAGGTTCTGAAAACCAACCTTTTGTATGTATGTATGTACGTTATGTATGTATGTATGTATGTATTTCTGTGGCTGTACCGCATGGCATGTGGGATCTTAGTTCCCTGACCAGGGATGGAACCTGTGATCCCTGCGGTGGAAAATGCAGAGTCTTAACTACTGGACTGCCAGGGAAGTCCAACCTTTTGTCATTATTGACTGACTAGTTGCATTTTAGCTGAAAGTATTCCCACAAAGTTAACCTCAGACTGATACCTATACAAGAATAGGTACAAGTTTAAGCCTTGTATTCTGCGATTGTGGGAAGAAAGATACAAGGTCTTATTACAGGAAGTTCAGCATTTTTAAGGGGGGAGATACATATTTTTGAGATAAGGCACTTTTCAACCCCCTATTTTGCCACTTCTAATCTGGTGGTTCTCAATCAGTATGTGACTTTTGCCCCTCCAGAAATATTTGGCAGCGTCTGGAGACATGTTTAGTTGTCACAGTGCGGTGGGGGATGCATGGTGAGATGGGTGATACTACTGGTATTTAGTGGGTAGAGGCTAGGGATGCTGCTAAACATCCTACAGTGTAGGGTACCTCATGATAAAGAATTATTGCCCCTAGTTGAGAACCACTGATCTAAAGGGTGAACTTGACTGGAACATTTAGGTGCCCTGTGAGTTGGGATGAGGGGAGGTTCCCATCTAGGGATGCTGGCTGAGCCTACTGAAGGTCTGTTGAAAAGAGTGGAGGTGAGGGATCATTTGGGACCAACAGAGTGAGGTATTTAGGCTCGGTTTCTCCATCTACTCTTCTAACTTTACCTGGATCTCTTTCTCAGCCCCAAGACTTGATACACATTTTATGTCTTCCTGTATCACCTTTATAAGTATACAGTGATTTTTGAGAGGGAAAGAAAATAGGATAATCTTTTTATCTGACGAAAGCATTGTTTGCATTAGCATAATTTCTATCTCTGGCTATAAAATTTCTAAGGTGGTAGAACACATCCTCTTTGTCAGCCGAGGTATGGCAAGATTTATCTCAATTCATATTAAATGATAGTGATGTCAGAGAAGAAAAAAGTTGGAAACACTAAAGCTTTTCACTTCAGTGAAGAATCAACTTACTGAACTAAAATTAGTCTTAAGGAAAAGTTATATTAATAAAGTATAAACTTTATAATTTAACCAGACCTGCCTAGTTATTAGTTCTCACAATGAATAATTGTAATTACTTAAATAATTTGCTAAATTTTATTTTAAAATAGTGTGATAGAAATGCACTTAATAGATTAAATATTAAAAATTGTTTTGAACAAATAGCTATTGACAAATACTACATAGAAATGAACTTTGAAAGGATTATTAGGGCTATCAAAAATTATTTGCATAGGGGCTTCCCTGGTGGTGCAGTGGTTGAGAGTCTGCCTACCGATGCAGGGGACACGGGTTCGTGCCCCGGTCCGGGAAGATCCCACATGCCGCGGAGCAGCTGGGCCCGTGAGCCATGGCCGCTGAGCCTGCGCGTCCGGAGCCTGTGCTCCGCAACGGGAGAGGCCACAACAGTGAGAGGCCCGCGTACCGCAAAAAAAAAAAAAAAAAAAAAAAAAAAATTGCATAAATCATATTGATCACATTCATATTGACTACAGCCACTTCCTTATCTCTATATTTCCTTACATTATTCTTCATATCACTAGCATTTTAAAATAAAGAATATATATGTATGTACTCAAATATATTCAAATTCTCATGAAAGCAAAACCCAAGAAAAATAGCTTTAAAAAGACATCAGTAAGTACCTTTTACAAATATTGCCCGATTTCCACTTAGACTTATTAGCTGATTTATTTTAAATAGCGGTTTCCAAACCCATAAGTGTATCAGAACCATTTAAGAACTAGTGACAGGGCTGGGAATCTCAAAAAAAGTAACAAACTCTCCAGATGATTCTGACACTCATTTGTGACCAGTTGCTCTGTTAATACCGATGCTAAAGTAAGATTTAAACGAAGAGGCCAGATTAAAGATACTTTTGAAATGTTTCATTTGAAAGCCCCAAAATACTTTAGGTACTGTTACTCCACCAATTCATTTTATCCAATGAATAAAAATGTGTGTTGGTGGGGAGGTAATGTGTTAAGATGTGTTAGTAATCTTTTTATCACAATAAGGACATTGATGTCAGTGCATCCAATTCAAATTCACAAAGGGTTGCCTATTTTTAATTTTCTGTGATGTGACTGGAGTAACTAAAACTGTGATCATTAGTTTGGTCAATAGGAAGCTGCTGACCTTAAACAAATAGACTGCCAATTATTTCTCCAGCAAAAATGGGCTTACTCAGGACCAGCAAAGCATTGCCATTCGGGGTCTGCACCCATGGTGAGTCACTTGCAAGCCCCACACAACAGGGAGAGGAGATCTCTTTCATAAAGGGGAAAAGGAAGTTGGGAGGGTTATAGTAAACAGAGTCCATTGGAGCAACTGAGAGTTCAAAGTATAAGTGGCTTTTCATTGGCTGAGTCTCTCATTGGCTGAGCTCTTGCCAGGCAAGAAGAGGAAGTCCTTCTTCTTCCTTTTGGGCTCTGCTATCGTTGTAGGGCATTTTAACCCAACTCTAGTTCAACTGAGGTTTCTGTTTATTAATTTTTACAAAGTCATTCAACTAAAGATAAAGCAATAGAGACTACCAGTCTTAGTGAATAATATGAATAACATGAATAACGCATCTCCGGAAACATCACAATAACATTAAGTCCCCAGAAACTTCCACATGAATCTAATAGCATGTAAATGAATCAGAGTCTTAACTAACATTTCTGTAAATATGCTGCAGGGCGGCTCTGAGAATATAGACTGAACAGAATATATAAGCATCCCAGTTTTTATTTCTTCCCATTTCATAGCTTTGCTCTTTTAATGCTGTCTGATAAACATCTATATATTTCATGACCACTGCACTGGCCCACTCAGGGCTTTGGAAGGTGACCGACACCTCATGGATAAGTGCAAGCCTGCATGGATAGATGCTGTTTTGTTCTATGAATGACGAGTGACTTCAAAAGAGTGGTTTCCAGGAATAAAATAAAATGACAGTTGATGGTTTATTATTTACTGTGTTGCAGGTACTGTGGCAAGGGTTTTAAATTTATTATCTCATTTAATCATAGCAGTCACCCCCTGAGATAGGTACCATCACAATTCCTACTTCACAAATAAGGAAACCAGGGCACAGACAACATACCCAAATACAAAATGCCCCTTAGTATTAGAGTTTGTAAATAATTTTTTTAAAGCAAAATGGAAAAGTCACATTTTGCATCTGCATTCAATACAATTTTTAAAACCTGACACTAGAGTGTCCACTTTTTAGCAAAGTGTTTGATTTTTCAGACAGCAAGCTATGGTATCAGAAAACTTTGAGAAATACCCAAGATCTGTGCCCACTCAAAGGTGTGCAAACCCAGATTTGAGACAGGAAGGGCTGGGGACAAAATTCTCAGCCCTGTTGCCAGTGGACAGATCTATTTTTAAATAATTATAAAGAATTAAATGAATTTATAAAGAAATATATATCATTTGACAAGAAGGTGTCAATAGGGCAGTGCCTGATGGCACCCCTTCCACCCTAACAGCTTAAGTTTGCCTGGGTTTTAAACTGATAAACTGAAGGAAGAATGACAAAGCTCTCAGGTAAGTTGCCATTGTCTCTGCATTCTATCTGCAGCCTAGCTTTTCCCCTTCGGGTTTCCAGTTACTTCATCTGAGCCACACACACAACATAAAGGAGAGAGTTGGACAGTGCAGGGTCCATGTAGGGAACTGATGGCAGTCCCTGGAGTCACCTTTGCCTTTCGTTCCTATGGTTTTGTTTATCATTGCTAGAGCCGAGCTGTAAAATGTAGCACGCGACAGGAGCCTCCTCTGTCAGCTGTGGCTCCCAGAGTGACCGTCAGCCCTGCCCCGACAGTCTCTAGGAGGAATGCGAACAATGCAGAACCACCCACAGCTGGAGGCTCCCAGTCTGAATGGGGTGGTAGGGACCGAATTACTGTTCCCACTGATGTTGAGGATAAGGATCGGGCACCATGCTATCCTATCTCACTCCAAACCCACGGAAAGAATTTGGCAAATGTTCCATTTCTTAAATCAGAGATTTCCCCATTACTCTTCGCCAACTTGGAGAACTAAAAGTCCTTGAGTTTCAGGAAAAGCCAGGCATTAAAACCTTTTGAGAGATTTGGGGAGAGATGAGTTAAATTGGAATGATTTTTTTTAATGGTTTTAGATGGATTTATGGATTACCTTCCCAAAGATATAAAGATATCAACTTGTCTTGTGAATTTAATCTTTAGCCTCAGTTTTTGATATTGCCCCCATTATTTGTAATTCCTACTTCAAACTAAAATCCCTCTAGCTTTGTGACTTATGCTAATTAACAAGGAAAAAATGTTTTCCCTGTTCTCCATTCCCTTGAAGCTTGTTTTTAGATACAGGGCACTGTAAGTGTGTGCGGTTGGGCAAAATGTTATTGCTAATTGTACTGTTCTGGCTGATTACATGCCATTTGCTTGATGTCAGTTTTTTCCCCCAGCAACTATTTCCAGCCAGTGGTATCACTCTTATGTATTATGCTTCCAAAAAAAAATTGCAAAAATATGTTTCTAAAATAAAGGAATGACACATACATTTAACATCATTCATTAACATACGAAATGGGGGCACATCAGTTGTAGAGTAAAACCAGATTTTAAAGGATTTTGATTTAATGGTTGTGAATTCAAATGTTTATTCTTTCCCTTAAATAGGAGACATATTCATATAAATTTCCTGTCAATAATTTTAAAGAAAAACAAAAAATTTATTTTTTAAAATGTAAAATACAATTACTGTTTACTTAAAATGTTTATGAATGTGAGGAAATAGTTCAAAATGAATATGGCCTTTTCTTCCCTATGGTGCCTTCATCTTTTCATTCCCAGCCCTCTTGGGGAACAGGGTCTCTCCTCTTCCCCCTCAGGCCATCCCTCTCATTGTGCCAAATCAGGACAGAGAAACAACCACTCCAGGACCCATGGGACATGAGCACAGTCCCCTGTAATAATGAGAGACCTTCCAGAGGTCACATCCCACATTCTGGCCTTTTCCCTTTAGATTTTATCTTCAAATTGGACCTTACGTATAATAAGTGACAGCATTTTGAACAGCATTTTGCAGCATTTAAACCACAGGCATTATCTCATGGGCCTTGCAAAACAGGACAGGGACTTCCTGAACCATCATTTTCAACACAAGTCAGCATTTCACATGGCAACTTCTGTAGAGCTGCCCAGAATGGGCCAATAGCACACAGCTAGACAGATGGTTAACTTTAGGCAAATATGATGACTTGACTAAAGTGATTTAGTTGGTTGCAGAGTGGAACAGAACTCTAGGGTAGGAGTGACCAGGAGCAGACAGGCTATGATCCCTTGCCTGCCTTCCTCACTTATTCTGCATATGTAAATGTAAGTAGCTCAGAGCAAAGGGGTAGGTACACACCAAATGAACTCTTTTATTGTGTTCTTTAGTAGGAAAAAACAGTTGTTTCCTAGATAAAGGATATTCGGGAAAGACCAATGGTAGCTGCTTTATTGAGTGATTACTACATGTCAGGCATTCTCCTAAGTGCTTTGCAAGTATTGTTTTTCATTTAATTCTTATGCCTCCCACAAACCTGTGAAGTAGATAGCATTTTTTTTCTCTTTGTAATCACTTAAAAAAGATGAGGTAATTAAGTCATGGAGAAGTCCCTTGTCCTAAGATCTTTTCTCCCCAGCTTTGAGATATAATGGACATATAACATTGTGTAAGTTTAAGGTGTACAGTGTGATGATTTGATACACGTATATATTGTGAAATGACTACCAAAATAAGGTTAGGTAGCACATCTATCCTTGTCTAAGTTCTAAAGTTAGGATTCAGTCCTAAACAATCTGATCGCCGAGAGTCGTCCTTAACAGCTAAATGTACTGCCTTGCGATAAAATTTAAAATATTAAAGGAAATGAGAGCATTTTAAATTGTTTTCTGAATTTATTTGTTTGAAAATTGAAAAACCGAGAGCCTTTACTTATATGCCAATGATTTTGTTTGCCAGTACCTGGGCTCAAGTAATTCAGAATGGCTCTGGGTCCATACACTGGACCATGCCATACTCTGCCTACTTAGTACTGGAAAAGACCTGAAGCTTCATACCAAGCACTGCTCAGGAGTCTCTGGGAGAAGAATCAGAAAATAGAATTTTAGAGCTGGAAGGAAACTTATAGTTTAATCTCACCTTTTCATTTTATAAATGAGAATACTGAAGCTCAGAGAGATTACGTGACTTTACCAGGTTATACATTGCTAACTAGTGGCAGAGCCAGGATTTGAGCCTGGGCTTTTTGTCTGCATTCTTTCAGTTACATTAAGCTGCCTCCAAATCCGTGAGATAGGATTTTCCATTTCCTTTTCCAGTGTTTTAGGAAATGTCAAAAGCTAATATCCATTATTTAAATAAATTTATCTAAATTTATTTTTGCCTCGATTATATACATTGGTAAATGAAAATGTGTTTGAATTTCCCAAGAGTACTTGAATTTCATGAGTTTTACATTTCCTACAAAGGGGCCAGGCTCAGCAATTTAATTTTCATGGGCTAAGAGCTCTGATTAAAAGCCTTTACCTTGACAAATAATTGGTTTTGAGAGTAGGGGCTAGAGATAATTCAGAGACATGATTAGCACTCATTAATTTACTCAGACATGTATTGCATGCCTGTTATGTTTTAGGCACTGTGCTAGCTACAGGTCATACAAATATAATTACGACGTAACTTCTTCCCCTTTAGGAATCATTTTCCCCTTTCTTTCCTCTTAGCAAAGGATCTGATATAATCTTGCTGCTCTTAAATTAGGTTGATGTTTCCCAAGGTGTATTAAGGGTACTCCTTGTGGTATGCCACATGATTTTAGATGGTAACAGACAAGCATTTAAAAAGAACAGTTATGAGTTCATTTCAATGTAATATTTTAGAAAAATGAAAACAGCTCACAAACCCATATTCAATGGATGTGATGGCTTAGAACATGGCTAATTATGCTGGTGACTACTTTCTGCAGACCGTATGCACCACAGCATGACACTCAGCCCCGTTATGTAAACCTTCTACCATAACATTTAGAAAGTACGACAATATGGCTTTTTGAAAGTACAGCTGATATGGTTTAATAGCATGGATTCTGCAGGTACTGAATTTCTGTGTTCATCACTGTGTTCTTTTAAAAGATACATCAAAATGTCACCTCTGAAGGTTGACAGTCATTTAGCACGTGAAGTATAATATATAACTTTATTATGCTGACCACTCATAGTGGCCGTTCTCTCTAAGGAAATTATTTTTAGGTAAATGTGTTAGAAATTGATTAGGGTTATTATTTATACTGTTTGCTTTAAAATGTTGTATTTGTAAAATACAATACTTTTTTATTACAACTTTATGGTTACCTTCTAATTACGGCAAATAATTATTCACTTTATTTTTAATTCAAAGATGTGCCACTGTGTTCATATTACAAACAGTAAACACCAAAACTAATCAGTAAAAACAAGTCATGTTAAACTTGTTTAATGAGATGGTTGAGGTTTCAGTTAGCATCTGTAGCCTCACCCTATATATCTGGGTGATAGGCTTTCTCCTATATTCAAACTACCTTACACACCTACATCACTGCCAAGTACTGGGCTGTGAAGGATGGGGCAACGTGCAAAGGCTATAACAGTCTGGAGGAAGCTAGCAACTCAGCTTTCCTAAAAAACCCTGATACTACATATGATTTAAAAAAAGAGAGTGAGAGAGAGGAGGAGGGAAACAACAGCAGACTTTCAGGCCCAATCTTCAGAGAGTTTGATTTAGTAGATCTGGAACTGATAAATCTTCATTAAAAAAAACACTGTCATCAAAAAATTCAAACTGACAGAAAACTATTGTAAAAAAATCCCCATATATCCCATTATTTAGATTGAACAGTTATTAATATTTTGCCATATTTGCTTCCTCTATTTTTTGAAATTTTGTTTGTTTTTTGGCTGCCCCACATAGCTTGCAGGATCTTTGTTCCCTGACCAGGGATTGAAACCAAGCCCCTCGTTAGTGAACGCGCGGAGTCCTAGCCACTGGACTGCCAGGGAATTCCCTGAATTATTTTAAAGCAAATCCTAAACATCATGATATTTCACACTAAACACTTGAGTGTATGTCCTTAGAAAACCAGATACAGTTATCTGGTTACACAGCTAATAATAATTCCTTAGCCTCCAAACTTTCCACTTATCCCCAAAATATCTTCTTATAGTTTGTTTGTTAGAATCCAGGTCCAAACAAGTTCCATGCACTGCATGTAGTTATTACACAAGTTAGTGTTGTTTGTTTGTTTGTTAGTTTTTGTTTTTTAATGAAGAATTCCTCTTTCACATGAAGCCACCATTAATCAGTGTCTCAATCAGGCTGGCTCTCTAGGCTTTTAGAAGATAATTCAGATTTAGAAAGGGTCATAGGTATCATTCCTCTTTCAACATCTTTCTATGCTCTATGGGTTTACCAATCTGGGTCCTGGTTGGAGATATTAGAAGATGGGTGAAATGGAGAGTTGCCTGGATATGTGAACTTTGGGTAGGACAAGAAAATATACTCCTAAATCAATTGCAAATTTTCTGTGTCATCTTTCCCCAAAATGTTTCACGAAATGTTTCTGTGATTAGAAGTTTTTCTTTTCAAGCAGCTCAGAAAATCCCCCTATAGCATCCTCCTCTTGAAAGCTGATAATGCACATTTAATATATTAAAGTCTTTTTGGTGTTACACAAATTTCACTCCGTGTTTCCCAAATGTATTTGATTATGGAGTTGGGTTTTTTTTTCCCCCACCACAGATCACCTGTTAACATGTTTTAGAACGTAGTTCGGAAAGTGCATTGATCTATTGTACTATTATTACCACTTTTATTAGGTACACCAATAAACATTTGCTCTGGCAAAGTACCTTGTAATCACTTTTGCTAGTTTTTCCCCTCACTCTGAGATCCTGTGGTGTAAACTGGTATTTTTATTCCCATTCAAAAATAAGAGCTATTAAGTATGTAATATGAGCTGAGTAACAAGTTTGCTGCCAGAGTCAGGATTTAATTTAAAGCCCTAAAATTTGAAGACTTAATTGGCAAAAATCCAAATTGTCCCCAAATACTAGAGTTTGTCTTGGTTGTTAGAGCAAACGTAATTTCACAGAATACTACTCACATTCTCATCTCTCGTCCCCTGTCCCTCTTACCACATTCCCAACCTAAGCATGAACAACCCCTAACTTGATGCTCTAAGGACTAGAAGAACTAAAGGGAGGCAGTGCTACTTCCCGTGAAACTAGGCATCCTAAAGATGAGTTACCACTTTTTCTTTCATGATGACCATATACACATTTATGGAAAAAAATGGAGTAAGAGACACGTAAATCAAATATTCCTAAAGACAGAGATTAAGGAGGCCTCCACTGTGGAATCTGTAAATGTGTTTCTTTGAGACAGCTCCTCCAAGTAACCTCTTCTAAATGCTCCACCCTATTTCTCTACTGCTATGACCGCCACCTCTCAGGGATGCCAGGTGATGGTGGGTGGTGATGACATCAACAAAGGTTCCGCTTACCCGAGGGAAGCAGAACTATTAGTCAAAAAATGTACCAGGTTAATTCTGGAACTTCTCAGTTTCTCACCCTGGGTGGTAAAAATGTCTCTGTGGTTTTTCTCTGCACTATCTGGGCAAGTGCTCAGAATGAACAATCTTTTTTCAGCTGGGAGAAAATCAAATAAGCAGGAATACCACTCCTCCCTGAAGCTTCGAGTTTGATTCCTAGTCCCCAGGGTTTGAACTTTGTATATGCATAGGCACCAAAGTGTGGAAATAATAGAAGCCCTGCACCACAAGCTAATTGTTGGCTGTATAATTTAGACCATTGTTAAATCTCACTGTTATATTTCCTCACTAGTTAACATTTACATGACCTTTTTTCTCCCTGTTTCTGAGAATTTTCCTCCCTTATTTATTTCTTCTCAGTTGGCATACTGAAATAAAATTGGCTCGAAACTACTTGACCTGGGCTTGAATCCCAGCTTTACTCGCTGTGTGACCTTACACAATCTACCTAACCTCTCTGAGCTTTCACTTCTTCACCCATGAAATAGTGATCATAAAATTATATCAAAGATTATGAAAATTTCATGATGTGAAAAATATGAAAATGCTTATCTCATTTCCAGTGTTGGGGCAGTTGACAAATGTTGGGTTCTCTGCTTTCTTTTCTTCTCCTCTGCTTGCATTATTTATCACCCAATCTCACCATTTGGGGAAGAAAATAAAGAATAAATTACTTCCCTGAATTTGTTTGTTTGCTTGTTTTCTTTGAAATAACACCATGGGCTATGAGAGGATTATCCTAAAGGGACCTGCTTCAATTTGCTGGAGCAGAGGAGGATTTGTATAGGAGCAGCAGCTGGCCCACTGGCCCGGGGGGAGAAGATAGTCAGTGCTGAGCCTCCATCCCTGCCCACATAAAGTGCTAGGTGTGTGTGTATGCATCTGAACTTATTCTACTTGTTTGGCCAAAACAAGAAATAGCAAATAAGCATTCCTTTTATGTTTGTACAGACATCAGAGGGCCTGTTTCAAGTCGGTAAATGACCTCTGGTCATTTTAGGATGCTTATGATCCTATTGAATGGGTATAATTAAAAAGACAGAAAATAGTAAGTGTTGACAAGGATGTGGAGAAACTGGAACCCTCTTACATTGCTGGTGGGAATGTAAAATATATTTTTCACTTTGAAAAATCATTTGGCAGTTTCTTAAGAAGTTAAACCTCACCAGTAATTTTGCTCTTAGGAATTAACCCAAGAGAAATGACAACATATATTTACACGAAGACATATACATGAATGTTCATAGCAGCATTATTTATAATAGCAAAAGATTGGAAACAATTCAAATGTCTATCAATCGTGCATGGACAATGGAATACTATTCAGCACTAAAAAGAAACAAACTACTGAAGCTTGCTACAAACAAGGATAACACTCAAAAACATTACACTAAGTGAAAGAAGCCAGGTGCAAAGGACATACCGGATGCTTTCGTGCACATGTCTAGAAAAGGGAAATATGTAGGGACATATTTGGTGGTCACCTAGTGTTAGGGGTGGAAATACGGATTAATTGAAAACAAGCATAAGAGATCTTTGGGGGATGTTGGAAATGTGCTCAAACTGGATTGTGGTGATGATTACACAACTCTCTGAATTTATTAAACAGTCTTTACACTGTACATTTAAAATAGATGATATATCAATTATACTTAAATAAAGCTGTTTAAAAAGAATGCTTATTGTTATGCAATTCATGAAATGATCTCCTTATCAAAAGTAACATTCAGAGGTTGTGGAGAATATGATAATCAGGGTGTATTCTTAGAAATAGGGACACATCTGTCTTTCAGCTCACATATTCATTATTCTCTGATTCTAACAGTAAACAACCCCAATGCTCCAACTTCCCAACTGGGTAAGCTGTGAGCAGAGGAGGGAAGCAGGACCGGGTGATGTCAGCCACAGAAGAGAAGGTGCAGAGGGCAGATAAGCAGACCGGAATTACTTCTGTACCTTGATGTCAGGAATGGAGGTGGCAGCACACACCTGCATGGCCTGACCTTTTGCAAACCAGCACCCAATATGCGCATCCTGCCACTTCCTATCTTGGCCAGCAGTCTCTCTTTGCCCCACCCTATCCCACTCCTGCTTTTCGATTTCCAACTTCCTCTGAGCTGTGCTTCTTCATCTATTAGTCCCTCAGTCACCTGCGCACCAGGGTGTCCTATCTGGCTAGATCCTCTGAACTGTCTTAACCCCTGTATGTAACAGTCCAAACCAAGGAAAACCCTATCTTCCAATTATTATTTTTCAGTTACTTATCAAACTTCTTTCTAGGTCTCATCCACAAACATATACCTAAGAAGCTAAGATTATTAATTTGCAATTTACATTATTGAAGAAGTGAATGTGGGTGAGAATCTCAAAAAATAGTGAAGTTTGACTAGTTCAGGACTTGATAATTTAATAATTCTCCCTTTTACTTCATCCAGTTCCAGTATTTCACAGGAACATAATCACGAGGGAGCAGTGTTACACAGGTGAAAGTGATGCACTCCTAATCTTGATGTTTGTAATTCTACAGGCCTAAGAAAAATAATCAGGCATATAAAAAAAATCTCTACAGGTATATAAAAGAAATCAGAAATTGTGTGAACTTCACACAGAAAATATGAGATAATTTGGCATACAGTACTTATTTAAAGTGGAAGCCTATTTAAACCTACTTAAAATTAAAAATGCCCTCCCAAACCTATCTGCCAATTGAAGAGTTTGGATTTTGAATTATATGGCTTTTTTTTTCCATAAGAAGCTTAGAGTACTCTGCAAATAACAGCTAATAATTATTGAGTTATTGTGATGTTCTACGCACCTTATTTAATCTTCATAATGACCCTATGAGATAGGAACAATAATTACCCCAAGTTTACAAATGAGGAAAGTAAGACATAAAGAGGTTCTCTGCTCTAAGTGGCCGTTGAGAGGTAGTACAACAAGGATTCAAGTCCAGGTCTTTCCGACCCCAAAGCCAGAGTCCTCAGTCACTACATTATACATCTAAGTAGACCTCATGATAATATCTTGTAAAAACTGTCACCCTCATTTTTACAAATGGAGACGCCACAAGGGGCCAAGGACGTATGACTCCCTCAAGAATAGGCATCAAGTCGGTTTCTATAGATTTCTGTCGTTGAGCCGTGCGGGCCTCCCCTTCAGTGTTTTATAAATTGTTCACCAGGTTGTAAGACTCTCCTGAACAGGACTCTCTTCTTTTAGGGTACTCACCTAAAAAGGACCATTTGTGTTCAGGTTACCAGGTCATTAGGACTAATTAAGTAGCAACTTTGGTTTACATTCAATGCAAACATTTTGGCATCCGTTCCACTGAGGAGAAGACAGGAGATTATGGGTCAAGAACATTATCACATGGTGGATATATGCACATATTTTAAGTAATTAAAACTAGTCACTTGACTAAAGGTAAATCATTGCATCTCAAATTCCTTTAAAATCTCCCTTTGGTGTGTTTCAGAATTGTTTATCTTCTTAATCTGACATCAGGCAAGAGTAGCAGAGAAGACTGACAAATCCTGAGAACAGAGTGAATGATTTGCAGAGGAATATGCTTTAAAACCTTTCATTGTGAAGATGTGACTCCTGCTATATTCACTGCAGAAAACCCCAGTTCTGAACCTGATGCTGATAAGTAAAAAAAATATTCACACAGCCTGTAACATGCTGCAACCTTTTCCATTTTCCCTACAGATTTCTCTGATCATGAGGTCAAACAATATTACTCAATAATTTTTATTTTCCCTCAATAAGAGAAATCTCAAAACTCTTCCATCTGTTTGGCAAACGAATACAAAATAGAATCATTATTTTCCAGGTCTTGGTATATAACCAATAACAGCTTCCATTTATTGACAGCCTACTATATAGAAGGCACTGTACTTGGCATTTCACAGTATTTCTAATCCTGACAACTTGGCAAGTTAGGTCTTCTCATTCCTGTTTACAGGGGAAAAAAAGAAAAAAACAGAACTAAGGGAGATTAAAAAATTCTGTCTGACTCGAAATTCATGTGCTTTCCATCATGCTTTCTCATTCTTCATCAAGCCTTGGAGTACCACTAAGGATTAGATAATTTTGGGGGCTGCTTGAACAACCATTTATAAGTTGCCTATTTAATGCCTAACAAGTGTAGGAAATGAGAATCCTCCAAAGTAAGACATGGACTTTGTTCTCCAGAAGCTCACAATTCAGTAAAGAGAGGAGAAGAGAATGAAGTTCTATGAAGAATGATTCAGACAGTAAGTGCTAGTGGAGTTTAGACAGGGGCCCAGTTATGAGCTGATGAGAATAGCGGGGAGCCTCCTCAAATGACGTGAGGCCTCGCTGAACCTGATAGAAGACACAGTTTGGATGAGCAGAGAAGAGAGGGAAGAGCATCCTTGGAACTAGGAATGAGCATGCTGAATCCCAGAACAGTGAGGACACCTACCTGGTTGGTGTGATGGGGCTTGTGCTAGGGAGCAAAAAGACTCAAACGCTATAGTGATTTATCCTACGGCAGTTCATTATGACACTAAAGAAGTTACGTTCCAGTCCAGGTCCAGGGAATAGTTATCCAGGTACTGCTTCCTGTCATGGGTAGAGCTTTGTCTATTTTTTGCCATCATTCAGGGAAAAAAAAAAAAAAAAGTATGGGGAATCCCAGAAAGGTCATGGGACAAATATGGGTTTAGAAATCAGAATTTCTGGGTTCCGTTTTCAGTTTCAGTCATTTCTTCTCTGAAAATGCAACGGTAGAAATTACTGAACTTCTTCTGAATTAGTTTCTGCTAAATGGGAAAAAATATATCACCACCTCTCCCAACACAGACAAACTCATCCCATTCTAAATATGCAGACTGTTGGAGGTAAGATACCAAGTGTTTCAAGTACTGATTTTGGTAATGAAAGTGCCCCCAAACTGCCCTGCTTCAATTCTGTATCCCTATACCTATTTCACAGCTCATACTATGCTGGAGACACGGGCAGTAAATGACGTGGTTTTAAAACAACAATGTTGGCATCTTTTAGTGAAACAGGAGAAACAGCTTTAACTGTCTTTATAGTCTTCAAGCATAGTTTCTAGATACAATGTAATTATTGTCATTACGATTTTCCTACTACCTGGACAACTTGAAAACTTTCCAATGTGTATAATTACACAGTTTTTAATTTGTGCAAGATTGGGGTGAGCAATTCTGTTAGTGAGTTTTAACAAAGCAAGTTAGGCTTCCAGACAAATTTTCCCAAGCTCCCTTGGCTCTAATCTGGACCTTAAAAATTCATTTTACTAACTTGCTGAGCATAAAATATTTGGTGCTGATGTTTAGCTATCTCAGTGCTCCAGTTTAGAAGGGCAAGTGAAAAACATCCCTCGGGGCTCTTGAGGCTGGACAGAAGCAGCTTCAGACTCTGCTCGCATTCACTGGCTAAGCTGTGCCTAGCAGAGGCTGTTTTAAAAATACAGAGCAATGGGAGAGACATATATTCCATCGTGGGATAATACACATACACACTCACCCTACAAATCCATCTTGCTTTTAGGAGGCCAACAATATCAAACACCAGGAAAGAGAGTCCAATTTACCCTTTTATATATCACTCAAAGTCTCCCAGACTGTTGAAATTTTCTTTTATCCGAATCTGTGAATATTTTGCCCATACAGTGTTCCCAAAAAGGGCTACAGTCTCTTAAGTTGGGAAACATCAAAATAAAGTTCATAGGGAATTCTTTGAATCTATTTCCAGAGCCACTAAGTCACAGCTCATGCCTTATTAATGATCTACAATACCTTCTTGCTTTCATTCATTTGCTCATTTATTCAACATTTATTGACTGTCTACTACAACTATAGTAAACACAGTCCTTACACCCAGATTGCTCCTAGTGCAGTGGAGTAGACAGATAATAAATGCAGTGTAGAGCCCTATGATGTGATCAGGAGCTAGGTGCTAATGGTGATGGGCGGAGGGCAGCAGTTCTCAGGAAATCTTCCTGGAAACTGTGATAGCTAGGGAAATTGTGAAGGAAGGAGGAGTGGCCCAGAGGGAGAAGTTGTAAAGAGGCATTCTAACTGGAAAAGCAGCATGTCCAGAGGCATGAGAAAATGTGCATGACCTTTGCAAAAATATGAAAGATGACAGAGCTGGAAGAGGGCTGAGAGGTTTGCAGAATTATAGCTTTCAGAGTCACCAGCCAGCCTCTAGTTTTCACAATCTAATCAATTTGAGTGTTTGGATCTGTGGAATTCAGGAGCCCCAAAGGACGTTTCCTTGATTGGCAGTCAGGAAACATGAGGGCAGACTGGTTCAAAATGCTTAACTCCTTGGGGCAAAGATTCTGCAATGTATCCAGTTGGTGATAAAACAAGAGTATCTCACTTCGTTTCTTGAAGTATGATCAGGAAGTCCATCAAGATCATTTTTGTGTTGTTTTAACAATCACCTATTCTTTTCTCATACTCCATGCACCTAAGGTGTTGCTTTAACACATAGAGGTCAGCTGATTTTAAATTTTGATCTATTTTTTTCAAGGAGATGCTGGCATTATTTACTTTCATTGCACATCCAAGAAAACTGAGGATCTTATGAAAAATGGCAGAGCCACAAAATAAGTCAGTGCAGAGAAAGAATTAGATTGAAGGACTCCCAAAGCTCGGTTTGGGATGAATCTTTAGGGTACTGTGAATAGGAGCAAATACCCTGGAACAGGAACAGAGCTTATGTGAGCTGGGGGTTGGGCAGCAGCAGAAGCTGGGTCAGGGACTGACTCTGAGTGAAGCTCTAGGGCGGGAAATAACTCTACTAATGGGGACTATAAAAAAGACTTGAAGCTCACAAACATACGATAAATCATTTTCTTCTGTATTTCTTCCTATAACTAAGGATTAGGAGTCAAGACTACTGCTACCCCTTTTCTATCAGCTATGGCCCTCAGCTCCAGCTGGGAGATTGATTTTCTTCTCTTGAGCTGCCCTTAATGAGCATTTTATCCTAATTTCATTAGTATAAACACGGTGAGGGTAAGAAATAGCCTATTTGCACCCTGTGGGATGATGTTGATCCCTACTTCTCTCCCCAGACTGCCCCACCTAAGCAGGTGCCCTTAGCACAAGGTATGAAACCTGAGGCTTAAATAACTTGGGTGGAGGTGAAGGGGTGGAAAGGGGGATACTCTTGAATAAAAAAATTATGTATTATGCAAAATTAAGTACAGAAATGAATAATGATTTAGGAAAGAAATCATAACAGGTAACCGAAGCCTTGGAGATCTGGGACGTTTCCTAAAATATCTTTAGGGGAGTTACCAGCATTGCTTCCATAGAGATGCTTCCAGATTGCGTCTGGCTTTCCCTTCACACCTGCAACACTACAGGCTCGGTCCACTGCCAGCACTCACAGGGACCAATGCAAGTGAGGGGACTCGAAGCTTATGCTTCATTGGTCTCATGGTTCACCCAGATGCAGTACCACTGAAAAAGGCTGCTGGAGAATGACTTGGATGTACGTCCTGGTTTGCCAGAAAGTCCCAGGTTATGCCTGTTATTCTTGTTTACGTTTTTTTCCAGTTTTATTGAGAAATAATTGGCATACATGGCTGTATAATTTTAAGGCTTACAGCGTGATGGTTTGATTTACATAAATTGTGAAATAATTACCACAATAGGTTCAGCTAACATCCATCTTCTAGCTACAATAAAGAGAAAAGGAGGAAGAAAACCATAAAGGAAAAAAAATACTTCTCCTTGTGATGAGAACTCTTAGGATCTTCTTATAACGACTTTTCTGTATAACAGGTAGCAGTGTTAGCTGCAGTCATCACGTTGCACATTACGGTTCTTAGAAGTTGTTCATCTTATAACTGGAACTTTGTATCTTTTGACCACCTTCCTCCAATTTCCCCTCCCCGTGACCACAAGCCTGATCTCTTTTTCTCTGAGTTTGACTTGTTGTTGTTTTCAGGTTCCACATATAAGTGAGATCATACAGTATTTGTCTTTCTCTAACTTATTTCACTTAACATAACGCCTTCGAGGTCCTTCCATGGTGTCGCAAATGTTAGGATTTCTTCAATTTTTGTAGCCGAATAACATTCCATTGTGTATATATATACCACAACTTCTTTATCCATTCATACATCGATGGACACCTAGGTTGTTTCTATGTCTTGGCTATTGTAAATAATGCTACTATGAACATAGGGGTGCAGATATCTTTTTGAATTAGTGTTTTTGTTACTTTTAGATATATTCCCAGAAGGAGAATTACTGAATCATATATGGTAGTTCTGTTTTTAATTTTTTGAGGATCCTCCATGCTGTTTTCCATAGTGGCTACACCAATTTACATTGTGCACCTTATACAATGTAAATTGTGCACAATTTACAACAGTGCACAAGGGTTTCCTTTTCTCCACATCCACACCAGCACTTGTATATCTTGTCTTTTTGATGATGGCCATTCTAACAGATGTGAGGTAATATCTCATTGTGGCTTTAATTTGCATTTCCCTGATGACTAGTGGTGTTGAGCACCTTTTCATGCACCTGTTGACTTTTCATAGATCTTCTTTGGAGAAATGTTTATTCAGGTCCTTTCCCTATTTTTAAATTGGGTTATTTGGGGTTTTGAGTTCTTTGTATGCTTTGGATATTAACCCCTTATCAGATATATGGTTTGCAAATATTTTTTTGCATTTTTAGGTTGCCTTTTCATTTTGTTGATGGCTATGCAGAAGCTGTTTAGTTTGATGTAGCCCCCTTGTTTATTTTTTATTTTGTTGCTTGTGCTTCAGGTGTCAAATCCAAAAAATCCTTACCAAGACCCATGTCAAAGAGCTTCGTTCCAGTGTTTTCTTCCAGGAGTTCCATCGTTTCAGATCTTACATTCAAGTCTTTAATCCATTTCAAGTTAATTTTTGTGAGTGACGTAAGATATGGGTCCAGGTTTAAATTTTAATAATTTCCTTTTCATTCAACAGTCCTGGTTTGCCTTGTAAAGTGTATGGTCACCCTATTTATGTTGGGCACCTCTGTGACCACACAAGCTGGTCCCAGGTAGGAGCTTTCAGTTCTGGCTTTAGCATCTTCATTGCCTTTCTGCCCCAAGTAGGTCTGGTAGAATCCCAGTTTCCCAGTCTTAAAGTCTTAATCACATGGACCTACTTATTGTACGTTGAAAGGAAGGTTCCTATTTTGTGTTTTTCTATTTTCTTAAGAGTCATCGTTTTGATATTATATAAATTCACACTTTAAAAAATTTGTCAGAGGTGTGTAAGGCCTCTTTCACATCCAAGAATCTGTAAGTAGCACCATCTAATCCAGTAGCTTTAGTTCTCTCTGTTATGCTTTCATGAAGATCCACCCACCTTCTTGAACAGCCTACAGGGTGGAGCAGCAGGACATTCAGGCCTAGTTAAAAAGATAGGTCGGTGCCTATCCTTTGGGTGAAACACTGCATCTGAATGTGCTGGTGGAGTTAAGGAAGCATTATCCCGGCAATAGCTTGGCCTTGCTGGGTCACACTGTGTCAGTTCATCACTATTAGAGAAAGTGAAAATAACTGCCCCCATGTGAAGCTGGTTTGAAGGCTGGACCAGTGAGAACAGCAACACAGCTCCGTTGTGGGCAGGCTACCAGATCCAACACACCACTTCAGAGCCTTGGAGTCAGACGTCAAGCGCAAATAACCAGGCTTATTTTCCCTGCCAAAGTCACATGCAATGTCGAGGTAACATCAAAAAGTTTCCTCTGAGTGATGATTTGGACACATAAACAGTGGCATGGTTAGATGCCACTTTGTGTTTAAAGTAATTATACTACAGTGCTGGAATGTGGCGATGTGAAAGCCCCATTGCAGCAAAGTTGATTCTATTCAGCAAACTGGCAAGTCAGCTGGCCCGGATCCTGCTTCTCCCTGAATTTACTACTTCCTGCTTGGGAACTCTCTCTGGGAAAGTCAGAACTTGAGGACAAGTGTGGGTGCACGGCCCAGCTCTCTAAGGCTGGTGCCAGCTTGCAGCCAACAATATGTCTGGGACACGGCTTGCAGACGTTGGCCCATAGCAGCTGTGGTCACTCATGTTCAGTGGGAGCCCTTGGAAAATTGCTGAGGCCGATGGGAGTGACAGTGGCCGTGGCCTGGGTCTGTGTCTCACCCTGTCTTGCCAGATCTTGCTGGGGCTGGACAGTTATTGCTCAGCAAGCTGGAGAAATCCAGCTAGAGAAAGGCTGGTGGTGTGGGCAAGGCTTCCTGGGAAGGTGATTTCCCTAGAAGCGAAGATGATGTCTCTCAGCTGCTGGCTGCAGAAGCCCTGCCTTCATGGGCACAGGCCAATGTCTGACTGGTGAAGTCTAACTTCATCCTAAATACAGGGACACAGGGCCTCTTTTATCCCTTTCCACTTTGGAATCCTGCCTTTCTCAGGGAAAAAGACCTAGTAATTACCCCTCTACCCTATGTCCTGGCACCCAATCCCCAACCGTGTGCCAAATCAGTGGAACTTTTCTTGTGTCTGGGGTGAATCATTTCCCTTTATCCTCACAGAACTTCCTTCATAAGTTAGTGCTGGCAACTATATTCATGCTAATTAGCCGCCCTTGATGGATTTATTTCATCCAGTTGTAAATTTTAGAGGAGAAGTTCCCAGGCCAACTTAAAAGTAGAAGTCACAGGACAAGCTGAGTGGAAATCAGGTTTGGATGACCTCCACAGAGCAAGTTAAGCCAATTCCCATGGGGTTTAAACACAGTGTTCCCAGGGAGGCAAGTCAAAGTCGAAGGAAGACCTGGAAGAAACCTCATGGAGACCATTTAGTTCAGGCACTTTGCTTTACAATGAGCGACTTGGGGCTCATAAAGGTGAATTAACCTGCCCAATCACGTCGCTATTTACCAGTCACCACTGAAAGTGCAAAGGGCATGGGTGACACTATTGACTACAGGGGTAATATCTGTTTGTCTTCTGGGGCAAATTAAATACAGTTGTCACAAGCAAAGGCCTTGACTGTTTTTCTCAAGTTCATCTTTCTTTTCACTTGTTTTCATGGAGTAATGTTATACCCCTAAAGAAAGCACGTGGAATCCAGCTGATGAGATATTTCAGACTTTCTGAAAAGTATACCAAGTTGCTGATGTAATTTTGGTAGGTACGGGGACCAGCTGTTGGAAAGTATGAACTCTCCAAACATCTGGACTGATCTGTGTCCTAGGCTCCAGTCATAAACTGTGCATTAGCTATAAACCTTTATGCTCTGAGTCTGGAATATTCTCTGACTCCCCATCTGTCTCTGGTGCTTTAAGAGTAGTTAGGGAAGGTAGTGATGGTAGGGAGGTTTGTTTTATGGCGTATTTGGAAAGAAATCTTTCTTGTTATGTTTATGATAACTCTTCCAAATGGTATTTTTTCTTTATGTATTGGCAACAGATTCAAGTGAAAGTCAAGATTTTCTCTTATTTTTTCTTTCTCCTTTCTCTCCCTCCCCCTTCCCTGCTTGTTCTCCTTATTCTTCTCTTTCTTTTCTCTTCTTTCTCCTCCTTTTCCTCCTTGTACCTCAAAGCTCAACTGTGCGATTTAATAAACAGTCACTCACAGTCACAGCTTGTGGAAGGGATACTGTATCAGTCGGTCACTTGTTGAGCCCTGGCCTCCTGTGCACATATGAAAGATAAGGGCTCCTTTATGTTGCCCAGCTTTCGTATAGATACTATGAATATTCATCTTCTAATATAAATACGAGAAGACTCTTCATTGTATAGATAATCAAGACCAGGAAGTTTTAGTACAGAGCTCCTTGTCATGAGAAATTTCTGTTTTGTGCACAGAGCTGTAATCTTTAAGTTTAAATGATGCCAGAATAATGGTCAAGGGGGTACTAAACCACCAGATGACTGATCATATTTTTTGCCTCACAACCAATTACTTGAGGTTCTTTAAACATAGGGAGTCCAAGAATCATCCAGATTTCCTTACTATTATAACTATATATCTATATCAGATGAAACTTTGTCAGTTTTTCATAAAATATACATCATAATTGTATTATAATTCTTTACTGATCGCAATGGGTTACAATAATTTGCATTTCAATGAAATGATTTTGAAAACAAATCACAAGTACTAATAATCTTCCCCACCAAATCTGTTCCTCCAACAGACTTCCTCATCTCCATGGTTGGCTGCACCATCTACCCAACATCTCAGGCTAGAAACCTGGGAGCCGTTCTCGGCACCTCTCAGACCTCACCCTTCACATTCAATCCATCACCGAGTCCTGCCAATTTCACTTCACAATATATTTCAACTCTGCCTAATTTGCTTCTCATCTCCCTCTACTCCTGTCTTCCCAGGCCACCATCATTTCTTTGCCTTCCACCTGGTCTCTCCCACCCTTGCCTCTCTCCAATCTGTTCTGCTCACAACAACCAGGGTGACCTTTTAGAGAAGTAAACAGGAGCAAGTTGTGCTTTTGTTCCAGATTCCTTAATGCAGGTCTAGATCTCTTGCCACTTTTCCCTTGGCTCCCTAAACCCTAACTGCCTTTACTCTTCTTTTGGTGTGTAAACTGATCTGGAACATTTCCTCCTCCTCCCCTCCACCGCCACCCCCATCTCTACTTTCTTTATCAGGCAGGTCTTAACTCAACGTCAATCCTCAGCAAAGGTTTGTACCCAGACCAACATAGTTCCCATTGTAATGCTCAAACATAACAACTGGTTCTTCTCTTTCAGAACCCTCGCCACGATTGTAAATTTTTATAATATAATACATATTATAATGTAACATATACTATATTATATTATTCTATCATATATAATGTCTAGCTTCTCCTGCAGACTTTAAGTCCTATGTGGGTAGACACCATGCATGTCCTGGCTCAGTGCAGGCATATAATAAATGTTCAATAACTATTTGTGAATAAACAGATCGTCATTATAATGCATTTGTACACTGCATGTTTTATTCTACTTTAAGGTGCATGAGTATTCTAATTCCCTTACGTTTATGTACCTATTGACCAGATGATTTTATCCCCTTTTTACAGATAGTAAAAAACAGGTTTCAAAAGGAAATATAAGTTAGGAAAGGCGACTTAACGTCCTCAAGTTCAGAGCTGCCTAATACATAGAAAAAACATATTAACAATAGCAATGATTACCATTTATTGTTGTCTTATGATGTTCCAGGAGTGCTCCAATAATATTAACTCATTTAATCCCTATAACAACCCTGTGAGGTAGGTAATATCTCTTTTATTTGAGAAAATGGAGGTTAGGTAACTTGCTCAGGGTCTTAAACATATATATATGTTCATCATGTTAAATGTTTTTTACATACGTATTCATGTTGGTTATCTCACTGACATTGAGCTCTACTCAGTCAGGGTTCTCATTAGTGAGGAATACTGCAGGTAGCATGATTTCTTTTCTTTTCTTTTTTTTTCAACATCTTTATTGGAGTACAATTGCTTTACAATGTTGTGCTAGCATCTGCTGTATAACAAAGTGAATCAGCTATATGTATACATATATCCCCATATCCCCTCCCTCTTGTGTCTCCCTCCCACCCTCCCTATCCCACCCCTCTAGGTGGTCACAAAGCACTGAGCTGATCTCCCCGTGCTATGTGGCTGCTTCCCACTAGCTATTGATTTTGCATGTGGTAGTGTATATATGTTATTGCTACTATCTCACTTTGCCCCAGCTTACCCCTCCCCCTCCCTGTGTCCTCAAGTCCATTCTCTATGTCTGCATCTTTATTCCTGTCCTGCCCCTAGGTTCACCAGAACCATGTTGTTTTTTTTTTTTTTTAAGATTCCACATATATGAGTTAGCATACGGTATTCTTTTTCTCTTTCTGACTTACTTCACTCTGTATGACAGACCCTAGGTCCATCCACCTCACCACAAACAACTCAATTTCTTTTTATGGCTGAGTAATATTCCATTGTATATATATGCGCCACATCTTCTTTATCCGTTCATCTATCGATGGACACTTAGGTTGCTTCCATGTCCTGGCTATTGTAAATAGTGCTGCAATGAATATTGTGGTACATGTCTCTTTTTGAATTATGGTTTTCTCAGGGTATATGCCCAGTAGTGGGATTGCTGGGTCATATGGTAGTTCTATTTTTAGTTTTTTAAGGAGCCTCTGTTCCTTAAATACTTAAATACTGTTCTCCATAGTGGCTGTATCAATTTACATTTCCACCAACAGTGCAAGAGGGCTCCCTTTTCTCCACACCCTCTCCAGCATTTAGTGTTTGTAGATTTTTTGATGATGGCCATTCTGACTGGTGTGAGGTGATACCTCATTGTGGTTTTGATTTGGATTTCTCTAATGATTAGTGATGCTGAGCATCTTTTCATGTGTTTATTGGCAATCTGTACATCTTCTTTGGAGAAATGTCTATTTAGGTCTTCTGCCCATTTTTGGATTGGGTTGTTTGTTTTTTTGGTATTGAGCTGCATGAGCTGCTTGTATATTTTGAAGATTAATCCTTTGTCAGTTGCTTCATTTGCAAATACCTTCTCCCATTCTGAGGGTTGTCTTTTTGTCTTGTTTATGGTTTCCTTCGCTGTGCAAAAGCTTTTAAGTTTCATTAGGTCCCATTTGTTTATTTTTGTTTTTATTTCCATTACTCTAGGAGGTGGATCAAAAAAGATCTTGCTGTGATTTATGTCATAGACTGTTCTGCCTATGTTTTCATGTAAGAGTTTTATAGTGTCCAGTCTTACATTTAGGTCTTTAATCCATTTTGAGTTTATTTTTGTGTATGGTGTTAGGAAGTGTTCTAATTTCACTCTTCTACATGATAGCATGATCTCTGGTTCATCTTGAAATTTCTCTTTCTCTCTATGTCCCCTGCCACTGCTCTCCCTACACTCCCTCTTCCCTTCCCTTCTGTTCCTGGCTTCCCCTCCTGCTGTTCAGTAGGAAAATCTCTGACAGAGCCACTTTTCTGCCAGGCTATTATATACATAGTCAGTGTTCCCACATTCCAAAGGTGGGTAAAAATGTGTGTGGAGAGCGGGGAATTCTGCCAGAACAATGACTCACTGTGCACATGCAAAATGGTTCAATAATAGGTCACTGCCTTAGCGAGAGCAATGCTGCCCGTCCCCAGGGGGGAAAAGGGGGCTAGTAGACAGCCCTCCTGTGATCTGGGACAAGCCTTCTATGACAAATGGAAGAGCCACATGCACCATCACCCACATCCTTGTTTTTTATTTCATGGGCATGAAAGGTGATTTTCAAATAGGGATGGGCATGAAATGAGTTCCTGACATGCAGTGGCACACATATTTATAGTAAGCGTGTACACTCACCTCTAGATTATTCAGCAATTAGTTATGTAAGTGCTGGAGTGTCCGGTTCCCTGGCTTTTCCCAGTGGGGTTGTTTACTTGTTGGAATTTTTGGTCTAAATTCCTGCTGAGAAGAACTCCCACTAGTAGAAATATAGGATTATGGTGGAATTGGGCTGGGCTGCTTCCTGCCTCGATTTCTTCGAAGCCCAGCCTAAACTGCAGGAAATGACCTGACCCCTTTCTCATGCCTCTGTTCCCTGGAGCCTGTGTAAAGCCCACCTCGGGACCAGTCCCGCAGATAGCCTCCTTGGCTGACATAACACTGCCGCTGGGGGAAGAAATCAGCCCGTGTGTGGATTGGGGCTCTTATACAGGTATGATCTTAAGACTCACCTGGCTTTAAGATTGCCTCACAATTATTTTGCTTCTCCTCAGCTCCCTTTCCAGACCTCAGCAGCTGCTCTAGACCTCTTCACTACTTTCCTCAGCCCCCTTACTCTAGTCTGAGCCAGGAGTTCTCAACTGTGGCAACCCATTAAAATCACCCCAGGACTTTTTAAAAATCCCAGGGCCTAGGCTGCATCCCAGGCCAATTATATCAGATTCTCTGGCAGTGGATCCAAGCATCAGTTTTGGTTTATTTTTAAAGCTCCCCAGATGATTCCAGTGTACCGCTAAGGATTAGAACCATTGCCTTAAAGCAGAGAACTTTCCAACTTCATCAGAAAATGTGAGGCAGTGAACACCAACATCTCAAATTCCTATCTGCTCACAAGCTTTTCTACATGTGCCACCACCCTGTTGTCCTGCCCTCTGGTCTTACTGGTTGAGTCATCCCTCTATTTCAGGAAAACTATGTCCTTTATACCCATATCTTCCAAGATCTTCCAGGACCTGCTTGTATCTCTAATCTCTTCCCCTCTACTGGATCTTTTCTTTTAGATTATAAGCAAGATTAAGTCCCCCTCATCTTTGAAAAGGTATCCATGGAGCTTGTCATCTCTCTGTTTCCAGCCTCATGCCCATCTACTCTCCACCTAGTTCTTTGTATGCTGGTAATATTCTTCCTGAATACCAAGGTTTCTTAGCTGGACTCTTCCTCCTGTCTTTTTGTAGGAATTCACCTACGCTTGTTGAAATGAATTGCAAAACAATTTGCTATCTAGCTTCTTGGGCAGAATGATGTGGTCTAACTGACTGTAGGTGAATTTCATTTAACCAGGCCCCCATGCTTTTTTCCCATGAATAACTATCATAGAAATGACCTTAGGGCAATTATTGAGACATTCTTCTGGACTTCACAGTATGCTACAGAATAATGTCACATTCACTTTTTTAGGATGAATTTCTAAACAAATCCGGTATAGGAATCCTCTCCTCAGAATTGCCACACTTTCCAAGGCCATTGCCCAAACAATCATGATCACGAGAAATCAGAAGAAAGAAGAATAAACAGTGTGGCTTGTACTTTAGACACAGTTTTAGAAATTAAAATTCATACCCTGACACAGTCACTTTGTTTTAGAATCCAGCACCGTTTCTTTGCAGAGGCAGAGCTGATCCAGCTCTGCAAAGCAGCCGGAATAGGCTACGCCACCACTCTGAGCTCTCACCGGCAGCAGCTTACTGAAGTGTTTCTGTTTCCTTTTGTTTTCCTCTTAAACACTCCTTCAAAAGTACAGGTTACTTCTCAGTCATACTCCAAACGCTTAGCTCCCTCAAGAGAATAGCCAAATTCCTACCCTGCCTGATTAATTAGCTGAGTAAATCTAAGAAACTCCTTGGCCACACGGCCCTTCCTTCTGCCAAGTTTTGTAAAATTCATAGACTGCGTGTATTCATGAGCACAGGAAAACACCTGTGAGCAATTAACCAAATAACCTTGATTTAGAGGCCTTGGAAATATGCTGATGGCCCTCAGACCCCTGGCACGGGTCTGTAATTATGTGAGACCACAACCAAAACATCCCAACAGGCCAATTACAGGAAGGGTCATTCTTTCAAATACAACATGATGCTTTCTCTAAAAATACTTCTGCCTGAGACTCAGAAAGAAGTCTCCATTATAATGGTGCTGCTTTAAAGCGACTACACATGGAAGTTTGGAAAAGGAGTGATGTCTCAGGCCATTTCTCTGCAATATGTCTATAAGCACGGTGAGGGGAAAGGAAACCACCTAAACCAATTTTTTAAATTCACTGAATTAAAAAGTCTGTTTAAAATGATTCACCTAGAAAGTGTTGCATTTAACCCTTTGTTTCTGTCCAGCCTAGAAACAATATCCACAGAGTTAATAAATCAAGTCTGCAACCAATAGTATGTCCTGTGAGAATGTAAAAATTCAACGTTTAGAGTAGACAGGCCACTGCAGAATTTTTAAATAATAAGCTTTGTTTAATCCTTTCTTTTATGTGCAAGAATGAATTCTTATCACTCTGCACTGTACCTTACTTTATATTCTACATGACTAGAACATTTAAAATTAACCTCACAATATTGAAGAAAGCCATCTATTTTCAGAATCAGTCTCAAAAAACCCAAAGACCTGAAGAACAAGAGTTCTTAACCAAACATGGATATGCTTCAGGAGCTATGAGCATTCTTAGAAATTCTAGAAAAATTCTGTGTGTATGTATTTTCTTCCAAAGCAGGGGAGTGGGAGGCATTTGTGAATACACAGGCTAGTGCAGTAGCCATTACTACATGGCTATTGAGTGCCTGATATATTATAGCCGCAATTGTAGTGTACTGTGTTAAAACCCCTACTGGATCTTGAAGACTTAGAGTGATAAAAAAAAAGCAAAATATCTCATTAATAATTATTTTACTGATTAATGTTGAAATGATAATATTTGTATGTATTTGACTAAATAAAAATATTATTAAACTTAATCTTACCTGATTATTTTTATTTTTTTAAACCTGGTTACTAGAAAAACCAAGACTACCTACTTAGCTCACATTATATTTCTGTTGGATGGTACTGTGTCCATAGCTTTCATCAGTATTTAAAGGGCTATTTTTCTTAGAGCAAAGAGAGATTTGCTGAGATGTAAATGCTCATCTCTCATCCTGCAGATTCTGTCTCAGTGGGCCTTGACAGAGCCTTGACAGAGCACCAGGGGGCTGTGATGCTGGTAAGGCTGTCCTTGGTCCACATTAGAGACAGGTCGCCTTGGAAACCCCCAGCACTGCTGGTGTTTCCAGAGACAAACGTTGACGCACCCATCACTTCACCACTGGCACACAGATCCTGTAACCTCTCTTCTTCCAGTCTTAGAGGCACACATATCCACGAACCTGCACTGTCTTCGTGGATTCTCCATCTAATGTATCCATAGTAGCACTTCTCACACCAACCTTGCCCTCCTGATTTTCTATATGGGTCACAGGCATCTTTGAATTCCTCTTCTCATTCCCTGCCCAAGCCAGCACATGCAAACAATCATTAAGGCCTATCAATCTTTCTAATACACCCTTTTGTGTTTCTCTGTTACCCCTGCCTGGATTATTGTCATAACCTCCCACCTGCCTCCCTTTTTCAAGATCATCTTCCTCACCACTGTTAGAGTTTATTTTAAAATCACAAATCTGATTATATTACTCCCTAGTTCAAAGAGTATGTCATAAAGTCCTCATTGTAGCCAAAAAGGTGCTCCATAAACTGTCTCAATCCAGATTTCATCCTTATTTCCCAACCCCCCACCCCACCCATATACGCTCCAGCCACACCAGACACGCAATCTTCTTTCATGTCTCCAAGCCTTTGAACATGTGCTTTCCTCTGCCTGAATGCCTTTTCCTCCCCTTGCCTTTCAAGACCCACGTTATCACCATCTCTACTACATCCACTTTGAGACGCTCAAAGCACTCTGTATATGTCTCCATTACGGCACACATCGTACTGTATTGAATTGTTTGACTGTGAGCTCCTCTTAGTGATTCACTTTTTGTCCTTGCTGCCTAGTATAGTGTAAGAACTGTAAGAACTTATTTGACATCCAGAGCAATTCCAAGTAATCTTGTTTCTATAAATCTTCCAAAAGTAAAGCTCTCCAGCCTCACAAGTTAGAGTTTGAGGAACCTTAGAAATCTTCTAGTCTACTCTCTCATTCCCTGATGAGCAAATCAAGATGCTTAGATATGAGTCATCACTTATTGAGTGCCTGCTATCTCATTTCATCTTTATGATGTTCCATGAAGTAGGCATTTCTATTAATACCCATTTTACAAAAGGGAAAAATGAGGCCCCACTGCATTTAAGCAATGTGTCCAAGGTCACATAGCTAGCTAGTTACCTGGTGAGATTACACAAGAATTTGTCCTGGTACTTGCCCTAGCCATCTCTCCCCTGTCTCATATGACTACTTACAATTTGAGGTGCTCCCTGAGTTATTCAACAGACGTGAAGATGGTATTTTACACAGAGAAATAGAATGTTTTAGTGGGAAGAACCACATTATGACAGTGATGCACTTTTTCTGTTTGACATATTTGTGAGCATATAACATTTTAATCTGCCATCATTTTTTCATTTTCCATTATGACATAAACATTCCTCCATTATTAGTATATAATCTTCATAAGCATAACTTTTCATGGCTGCATAGTAGTCCATCAACTACTTATACCATAATGCTCAGACTTGTTTGAGTCCTAACTGAGTGACATATAAAAGCATGAAATCCACATCTTGGTAGAATAATACCTCAAAGGGACCTCAGAGATCTCTAGTCCATTGTTTCTCAAAGTCTTGACCTCAGACCAGCAGCATTTGCATCACCTGGGAGCTTGTCAGCAATGCAGACTCTTGAGCCCTACTCCAGACCTACTGAATTCAAATCTGCATTTTAACTAGAAACCCAGGTGATTTGTGTTCACGTAATATATAAGAGATAGTAACTAAAAACAGTAGTTCTCAACCTTGGTTGCACTTTAGAATCACTTGGAAAGATCTTCAAAATCCTGAGGTCCAGGTCACACTCATGACTAAATCAGAATCTCTAGGAGACAGACCCAAGCATCCATCTTTTTTAATGCCTCCCTGGTGATTCCAGTATCCTGGAAAGCCACAGAAGAAGGCACTGAAACCGACCATAAATTGATGAGATGTTTAAGCAGTCCTCTCTCCCTAGTGCTGGAGTTCTTTTTACAGGTCATTCTATACACTTCTATGGGAAATTCTGGTAAAACTAGACAAAACAAAACAAAAGAGAACAACAACAATGGAAACAAAATAAGACCTCACAAAGCTTTTAAGAAAATTTAAATTTTAAAAGTTCTTAAAATTTCCCATTTGTGTTTTCCTTTCCGCCCCTCCCTATCCTCCTTCTCGCTTTTTGCCCCTCTCCCAAGAGATTCCTGGCCATGACAGACTCTGGATATCCTGCTCAGAGACCACAAAAAGTGAGTTTCCTATATCACAGAGACAAGAAGCAGTAGAAAGACTACTCGATTTCTTCTTAATAATCTTATTTGTCCCGGCACCTTCTCCTACCTTCACGCTCCAAATCCAGTTTCTCCTATATGTCTGTATTTAGGCAAGCAGAGGATTTGGGGACTCCAATTCTCTCTACACAATGCCACAACCATAGGTTGATAGAAAAGTCAAGGTCACAGCCATGAATCATTTTCCTCAATTTTCTTTTCAATGACTTGACCACTTAAAAAACAAACACCTGTGTTAACTTGTAAGCCCTTGGCCTCCTAGTCCTGCAGTGTTGAACCATCTCGAACACTGGGACCAGGAGGAGGATGCACTTTTTCAAAACTAGGACTCAGCACTATTTCCCTTTTTACATAACCTAGGACCATAGCACATACTCCGAATATTTTGCCTTTTGTACAGAATGTTGTAGTGGAACTCTGAGCACATGGCATTATACTTGGTCAATGAAAAGTGATTTTTAAATGTTTTCATCTTTAATCCCAGTTTTAGGGATTTTAGCCATTCTGGTTCTAATTTATTTCAATGTTTAATCCCTATTTGATATTTGTTTTAAATTTAAACACGTATTTTAAAGGCTTACATTTTAAACTTTTTACTCTAAGTAGTACAAAAATTTTTAAACAGATGTCTCATTAGTCATTGTCAACTGAGTACAAGCACTTCTTTTTCCTCCTGATAATCACAATACGTTAAAGACTTTTTTTTTAAAAAAAAAAGGTATAAAAAGAGAATGGGATAGGTTTATCAAATCATCAGCTTATGAGATATTTTGGAATTTTCTGGAAGGAAGAAAGTGATTGGAAGGATGGTGACCTGGAAAAAAGGAAGTTGGGGCATTTATGCATGGATACCCCTCTCCCCTAGGCCTCTAGATCAGGAGCTGCCCTGGGACTGAGGCTTTGTATGGGTCCCCAGAGCCGCAACTGCCAACGTGAGGACATGTCCAAGCTTGCACAGAACCGCCCACCTCAATTGCCACTGCAACCCGAGGTGAGCTGCAAGGCTGCTGCCACCACACACAGCTGGAAATGGAAGAGCCAGAACTCAATCCTATATCTGAACAGGACATTCCTGCTTAAAATTGTCAGGGGCTTCCCCGCTGCCTTAGTTGAGGAATGGGAATGGGTTTCAGATCCTTTAAGCCCTGAAACTTTGTGTGTATGTGCATTTTGGGGGCTGAAAAGGCCTGTAATTTTCATCATATTTTCAAAAAGGTCCACGATAAGTGTTTAAGAACCACAAAAAAAAAAAAAAAGAAAGAAAGAAAAGAAACGAAAAAAGCCCCTAAACATGACAGGCGAGACTTTGCACAGTTCAGACTCACCGTGTCCTTTCCCCTTCCATCCTCCCCGACTCAGTGAACACCGGGTTCTGGTCAGAGAACTTCTCACCAGTCTCAAGGGCCATAAGCCCTTTAGTACCTCTTTGATTTAATACATGCCTTTCTCTCTGCCAGGAATGCCATTCCCCCTTTGCTACTTCCTCGGTCCCTTCCCTGCCTGGTGAATTACTTCTTATCCTTTAAGACTCAACAATAAAATTGTCTCTTCTGCTGTGGGCACCCCGCCAGCTGCCCCAGCCCAGTCTCTTCCTCAATGGCTTCCTAATTAATCCATATACTGATGAACGTGGTGCTTACCCCCTTGGTGTTATAACTCTTCACATGCTAGTTTCTTCCACTCAACAGTGAACTCTTGAAAGCACAGACCATGCCCGCACCACCCAAACCATAACCTGCAACGCCAGACAACAATAACATCGATGCAACGAATTCACTGGATTGAATGCATGAAGGAATGAATGACTGCGTTTATCAGCTTGGTTCCTTGTCTCCCTGGATCTTACAGAGAACCTGACCTTGGGAGATTGGGATATTCATAACCAGGTTTCCTGCTCAGGTTGTTAGAATCTGTCCTGGTCCAAATACACATTTCTGGCTGACTCCTACTCACTTTTTAAGAACTATGAAAAAAGAATAATCAGGACAAGGAAGGAGACTTGGAAATTAAAAATGTAATTGATGATATAAAAAACTTCAGTAGGAGATTTGGAAGGGAGAGTTAGAGAAACTGTCAAAAATTGGAGAAGGCACCCAAGCCTGATGTGCACGTCCCTCCTTGAAGCAGCCTGGACACACCTTCCCACCAGAGCACGGATTTGTCACCCCACATTGTAATGGCCGGTTGATTGGCCTCTAACCCCCAATAGACTGGGCTTCCTTCAGAGCTGGGACTGTGTCTTTTTCTACCTCTGTCACCTCTCACAGTGCCTGGCACAGAGTAGGTGCTAATGTCCACGTGTACTGAAAGAATGAACGATGAACGCGTGAGGGAGTGAAGATAAGCTGTAGCTGGGCTCAGGGTTGAGCGAGGCTCTGTAGTAACTAGCTCTGTGGGTTTTGGAAAAGCTGAGTGACGCAGATCCCAGGGGGCACCCCCCAGGGGAAGGGCCAGGCTGGGGCAGCAGGCAGGTTTCTAGCTATTGTGAGCTTACCTGAACCGGGAAAGGGTGATGAGCTGGGCAGACGCAAGCGGATGGAACCACCGAGAAGATCTGGAAGAGAAGGAAGGGGAGGGGAGAGCTCAGCCAGCAGGAGATATTTCGTGAGGAATTACTACATGCCATACCCTGTGTTAAGGACTTTTCATGCATTCCCTCACTTACACTTCACGAAACCCCCTGTAATTTTTACTACATCCATTTTCTAGATGATAAGGATGAGATGTACAGATAAGTATCTAACCCAAGGTTCTAGAGCTAGTAAGTGATGGAAACGGGATCTGGGGGGGAAAAATTCTGATCACATCTGCGTGGCTCTAATACTGGGCTAGTGTTCCTGGAAAAAGGTCCCATCTGCCAGGGGTTGGCCCTCCTGGGAGCCCAGAGTGCTCGCTGTGTATCACGGCTCTCCGACCTCGCTGAGGATGGCGGCTGATCCTTTTCCCAGATGACTGCAGTCTCCCTTTCCCAGAAAACAATGTGTGGGAGGGAGTAAATAGCTGGGTTTGGGGCATAATGGTTTTCTTCTGTTTTGTGTTACTGGATTTGATGCACAGAAAACTGCCCAGAACCTCAAATAATTACAGTAAGACGACTCTGCTTCCTTCACGTGGCCACAGCAGACAGGCAGGAGCCCAGAGACACTGCAAAGCGAGTGTTGTAACCATCAGATGGGAAAAGGCAGTAGCCCAGGATCGGGAATTTCAGACAGAACCGCAAGCACAGCGTGGCGCTTGGCAGAAATGGGGAAAGCTCCCACCCCTTGAAGTTTATTGACTCGTTTGATAAAAAAAAAATCACTTAATAAAAAGACCTTTAAGACATATAATTAAAGGGGGGGAAAAGGCAAGTTATAAGACAATTTATGCAGTGGGTACCATTTGTGTCAGGAAAAAACTCCACCAGACATTCTACGGTCTGGATGACCATACGCTGCCCACTAACACAGGCTGTCTTACAGGAGGGGCCAGATGCCAGACAGATGTTGGCTTAACTCGTATTTCTGGAAGTTTTCACAATACTATGATAATCATGTATTATCGGGTAATGAAAAATAGAAAAATAAGTAAAGATAGGTAGGTTTACAAAAGAGAAAAAGAAAGTGAGAGATGACCCCTGTTGTCTCTTTGTCAGTCAGGATTAGAACCGGTGCCTCAGTGACACTGCCAATTCCTTCTTTGATCATCATGAGAAATGCCTCCGTTGCCCCACTCAATTTTAAACCTCCTACCACAAGGCACCTACTGGACATTGAGAGTTGTAGAGTTTGTCCTGAGCCAGAGAGATGGAAGACATCATCAGGGCCAACATTTTTATAGAGGAAGGAAGGAAAGGCACTGCCTTCCTCTGCTCTCCTGGGTTTCCCTGTCTTCAGCCTTCAGCACTGGTTTCAGAGACTCAACCCTAGAGCTACCGGGATAGGGATAATTCACGGAGTGAGCCCAGGAGAGCCAGGGTCACTTGGACACTAGCTCAAGGTCAGTGTGTCATGAGGGCAGAGGTGGTGGGTGAGGGCTGTGGGTTAGAGATAGTTCTATGGAGAGGGCCTGCACAGTACCCAGCTGGTGTCTGCATACGTGTGCATCTGAGTGTTTACGCGTGTGTTCGTATGGGTGACTGTGTATATGTGTGAGTGTGTGTGGGTGCATTGCGTATTTGTGAATGTTTATGTGTGTGTATTACTGAATGTGTGTGAGTCCGTGTGTGTATGTGTGAGCGTGAGTATGTGTGTGGAATCGAGGATCTTTCTTTCCCGGAGCCAGAAGCCCAAGGAGATGTTGCAAGGTATTGAAGACCTCATAACACAGTCTTGATTCCTCTGCAGAGGACTTCCAGGTACCCCGCTGTGATTCAAGGATGTGGCCCAGGAGAGTCTTTACCTTACCCTGGAGGGAACGCACTTGCCCTAGCCTCTGGAAACTGACCCATCACGCTTCAGGCTATATTGTCAATATTCAATGAAGACACCACTTTCTCTGACCCTCTGGAGACAACGGTGTGGAAACTGGGTAATTTATAGTCACCCTGGAGTGGTTCAGATTATCCAGCTTCAGCAGTGGGAAGGACACAAGTTCCGGGACTCAGAGGGTCTAGCTCCTTCTGACAGGCCCACCTTAATCCCCTTTACAGATGAAGAAACTATTTTGTGACTCTAGGTACCTTCCTTTTCAACAGGTTTCCGGATATATAATATAACTTACATTACATTACCAATGCTTGCAAGGTCCACAAACCACCTCCAATCACAGAGGGGGCCCAGCTGATAGAAAGAGCCTTCTCCCAGATCCTGTAGAACATAAATAAATCCTACATAGTCTTGGTCTACTGGGTGCCTTTCCTGCAGATGGGGGTACGACACCTCACTGGGGTGCCTTTTACAACATGATGTATATATTCTCTCTCTGCATCCTCAAGAGATGCAGAGAGAGAATATATATTTAAGAAGAACGTACATCTTTTGGAGTAAGACATGAGCAGTATAATTATACAGACTCTAAATACTTCAGGCATGAACACATTAAGAGAGAATGATTTATTTCTCTTTGATGTAGCAAAGGCCTGCCTGACCCATCCTAAAATTAGAATAAATAACATAATGCAAATATATGTTAAAAAAAAACCTGTAGAGAAGTATACAGCATAGAAAAAATAATGACTGTGCAATGCACTGTATGAGTGGCAAGGCAGGACAGGGAGAGACAGAGTGAACTTTATGAAAAAATGGTTGTGTTTTTGACAGGTTTTGCTTTGTTTTACCCCCAGGTATCTTGAGACTGCAGCTCACATAGGCCATTGACGCTTCGAGGATAGAATCTCAAGGACTGAGATTCGCATGCCATATTCACATGCCAGTGTTAACAGTAAGCGCCAGTCTAGGAGGTTGGGAATGTATGGCTATGGAGAGGGCCTGGGAGAGAGTAAAAGTGGAAAGTGAGCTTTTCCCGGGAAAAGTTCAGTATTCCTTGGAAAACAAGAAGGACAAAGAGGATGAGAAGAACATGGCACACTGAAGAGTTTACATTTGGTGTTATCCCACCCAAGGGTTGCTCCTTGATGTTTGCTGAAGTACAATGGGCCCTAGAATCTTCTCTTCACCTTTTCCCATTCTCTTAAGCTCTTGGCATCTAGACCCCTAACTTATCTTTAGATGTTTTTAGTGACTCTTTTTCTTCCTGGCCCAATCATTTCCTCAAAACAAGGTCATTTTAAGAATACTGTTGTAATAATCTTCATTCTTGCTAAGCCTTGAGTGTGCAAGCACTCCTTGGAATGCTATTTACTTGAACTAGAAAATGTGGTAGACGCACAAGTGATCAAGTGCCCAAAATCTCTCCCCAGAGTCCCCTCTCTCAACCCACCATGACGGACCGTAGCTTCCTCTGGATGTGTTCTTTGCATCTCGGAATGCCTGGCACTTTCCTCCTAACAGACACTCCAAACCGTCGAGCTCAACTGTGAACTGTTGGAACAATTTTCCTCCAAGACCCACTCTGTCACACACATGCACACATTCTGCCCATGCCCACTCTCCCTCCCTGCAGCAATCTAGCTGTCCCCAACTGCTGCAGGTTGTAATGGAAGCTTCCTAACCAAAGGAAAAAACCAACCAATGGTTCTTCTGAACACTCCATTTCCCTCGTCCTCAGGAGAGCTGGCATTCTTGTGCCCTTGCTGCCCTCCTGCCCACACCTCCCCTTCCCCTGCTACTTGATCCACACATCTCACTTTAGGGACTTGTCACAAAGACACTGCTGCAAAAGGCAGGACATCTTTATAGCAAATATTCTCCATAAAGTATGCTGGAAACTGGCAGCTTGCACAGGCTCCGGACGCGCAGGCTCAGCGGCCGTGGCTCACAGGCCCAGCCGCTCCGCGGCATGTGGGATCCTCCCGGACCAGGGCATGAACCCGTGTCCCCTGCATCGGCAGGCGGACTCCCAACCACTGCGCCACCAGGGAAGCCCCAAAACTGGCAGCCTTTTAATGCTGATGTGCCTGTCACTACATGAGTTGTTACTTGCTTTGAAAGCATTGTCTTATTTAATGCTTGAAAAAGCCCCAAGAGGATTTTTTTTCTACACTAGAGAAAAACTGAGGCTCAGACAGAGTGAGCCGTTCACTCCAGATTACAGAACTAGTGACACACAGACTTGGTTTCTGAACCCCAGTGGGCGTTTGATGCCAAGGCCCTTGCTTCAATATCTCCCAGGAAAACTCAACTTTTTTCCCTTAGGGAAGGATGAAAAATACCTAATGTATTAATATCCTGTTTTATTTTTCTATCCATCAGAGGGCAAAGAGTTTTTCATTACATATTTTTCTTCTTTATAAAAGTAATATTTGTTCACTGAAAATCATGTAGGAAATACAGAGAAGCAAAAAGAAGAAAAAAAATCACTTGTAATCCCACCACTTGGATATAACATGTCTAAATTTTGGTATGAATCTTTGAAGATATTTTTGATTGGAACCTTTTTTATGGATTATGCTGTACAAAGAGTTAAGGTTGGACACATAGTTCTATGCCAATAAATGATTCTAGAAAGATGTACCATACTTAAACCAATACCAAATGGTTAGCCATGAAAAGGAAGAAATATTGTTTGCTCACTTTACGAGTGATAAAAGGCTGCCACCCAAAAACGTTAACGCTAAAAAGGAACCAAGCAGAAAACTTTATCTAAATCAAGAGCTGGCAGACTTCGCGTGTAAAGGGGCGGGTAGTAACTAGCTTAGCTTTGTAGGCCATACAGTCTGTCTGTTGTAACTGGTCAGCTCTGTGTTACTGCACAAAAGCAGTCACAGACCACACATAAATGAATCAGTGTGGCTGTATGTCAACCAAATTATTTATAGACACTGAAATTGGAACTTTGTATGATTTGCATGCGTCATAAAATAGTATTCTTCTTTTGATTTTAAAAAATTATTTAAAAATGTAAAAACAACCCTTGATCTGTGAGCCATACAAAAACAGGTGACAGGTAGCAGTTTGCCCACCCTTGCTCCAAATCATGCATTCAGGCTTGGAGCACATCACCAGAGCCACAGACCAAGTTACAGAATCAATGAGAATTCTCTTTCCAACCCTTCCTTCTCCTGGATATCCATTCTCTCTCTCAATCCCTCCCTCTCTCTCTCTCTCTCTCTCTCTCTCTCTCTCACACACACACACACACACACACACACACACACACATCTGGTTGCCCCAAAGTCCTTCCTTTATAGGCTGGCCACCTTCTCCCTGAGTCCCACAGGTTTAAAAATTACTTCCATTTTCCTTGATTCTCTTTCTGGGAGCATCTGATTATCTGACCGAAGTAGTTCACATTAAGAAGTGACTGGCAGGGACCAATCCTCCCCCTGGGAATTTTCATTTGAAAGAAAACATACAGATGTAGGTAACTGGATGTCAGGGAAGACATTTTTGAGTAGCAGGATATCCAGTTCTTTATTCAGGAAGTTGATTTTGGTGTTATGAGGCTGACCAAGAAGGCTAAGATGATAAGTCTACTGGGTACTTAGTATCTACAGTAGACCCTTGAGGAGCACAGGTTTGAACTGCGAGGGTCCACTTACACGCAGATTATTTTCCATAGTAAATACTACAGTCCTACACAACCCACAGTTGGTTGAATCCGAGGATGGAACTGTGAATATGGAGAAACCGTGAATGTGGCACGTGGATGTGGAGGGCTGACTCTAAGGGTTGGCACCCCTGTACCACCCCTCCCCATTGTTCAAGGGTCAACTGTTATTGGGGAAGCAGGACAAAGAAAACTAAAAAGTCAAATCAGAGGCTATTAACTGTCAAGAGCTGATGAATAAATTCAATGGCTAAGCTCTGATGGAGACTATTAAAAACTGCCCGGTGGTATCAAGCCCAGGCATTTGGGGACATTTCTCTGTAAGCTCTGTATACTGGCAGACATAGGGCCTTACCCTTTGCCTTTTGTGGCTAATGGCTTCACAACATCCTCAGGGGCCCAAGGCTTTTATCCAGTTAGAGTCCCTGTTTTATGGTTTTACCTGTGCTATTGTATTAGGCAGCAACACAAGGTTGGAGGCAGTTCTTGAGCCTTTTCTTAAATAGCTGGAGATGTGTGAAGGGCTGAACAAAATGCCTTCACAAGTGCTTTAGTGACTGGGCCAGGGAGTTTCACCACTAGCTCTAAGGCAACCATTGGACAAGCAACGGGAAACAGGGCAACAGGTGTTGATGTGAAAACATCTCCTGCAAAGGTCTCCTCTTAGCAAAGAGGCGGAGGAAGGTAGTCACAAGAACCTTCCTTCCTGAAAGACACATCCTAAACTCCAAGGCAGTGAAAGCCTCCTCAGAGGTATCACAGAAAGGGGGAGCAAAAAGGTGGCCTTGAGAAACAAAACCAAGCTTGGACCGAGGTGCTCTACACCAGCGGTTTCCCTTTGCAGCGATGTTTGCCTGCCATCTGCCCAACTTCAACGCCGGCCACAAGCTGGAATTCAGCTCTACCCCAGTTCCGGGGAGGCTGAGGCGGGGTCCGCCCAGGAAATGCCAGGAGAAGCCCCAGGGCTAGGAGAGGCAGCTTGAAGGTCAACATCTGGGTGTCAGACTGCTTCTGAAAGCAAAGGGTAAAAAAATACACCTTCCTTCTATGTTCTAAAAATCGCCCAGATACCCTTTTTTTAAAAAATCACCCAATTTTCACTTCAATGGCAAGTGCTAATAGGTCATTAAAATGATATGCGTATTACTAACACAGGCTATTGGCAACTGGGGTCACTGCAAACACTTGACATTGCCTTCCTGTATCTGACCGTGGTTCCACTTCATCTGGTTCCCTGCCTCTGGCAATGGCCAGGGTTTGAAGGTTTAGAGACATGCAAATTGCCTAGCTAATTAAACTCTGTACTTTTTTTTTTTTTTTTTTTTTGTGGTTCATGGGCCTCTCACTGTTGTGGCCTCTCCCGTTGTGGAGCACAGGCTCCGGAAGCACAGGCCTAGCGGCCATGGCTCACGGGCCCAGCCGCTCCGCGGCATGTGGGATCTTCCCGGACCGGGGCACAAACCCATGTCCCCTGCATTGGCAGGCGGACTCTCAACCACTGCGCCACCAGGGAAGCCCTAAACTCTGTACTTTTAAAAAAAATTTTCTCTCATGCCAGGCAGAGTTAAATGGGTACAACTTTCTTTGAGAAAGCCAAAAATAAATTCTAGGCTTAGATATTGTAGATAAAATTGCTGTCTTAAATTCTAAATTGCAGGAAAATAAAGGCTTATCATGGAAACTGTTATTTAGCTGTAACTGTGGAGATGTAGGTATGATGCTATTATTAACCTGCTTTACAAATGGATGTGTCAGGAGCTGGGAAGAAAGACTCAGAGCTTGGTTGCCAAATTCCAGTGTGGATAAATATCCATGGTGAACTCTTCTCCCTTTGGTAATCGTAATGCTAGGTCTGTTTCTAGCCTTTCTCACCTTGGTTATAGCACTCGGCAAGAGTCAGATGGATGTCAGAGTCAACTACAAGGGAGTAATCTAGAACCCTGTTGATAAATAAATTATGTTCCAATCACTGGTGCTCTTTTGAAATATGTTACTGAATGAAGCAAAAAATTAAGCCCCTGAGCTTTAGCATATCTTATTTTGCTATCCACCATAATAACTCTGTCTCTATTCAAGTAACTCATTCCCTTTGGCAATTTAAAGGAGAGCTTGAGGTAAGAAAGTGAAAAAAATACAAACCAAATTGTCTTCTTGTTTATACCTTTTCTGGAAAAAAAATGAGAGTGCTGTAATGAAAATTAGAACGGTAACAATGTCACCTTGTATTTATAAAATGTAGGGGGTTTCAGATTGGGGCTTTCAAGTCTTCTGACAGCTTTATTTTTCAGGTGAGAATAGTCGGGAATCTGTGTGACGGAGATCAGGTTGGCCACAGGACCTGAAATGGAGACCAGAACTCCCAACTCCCTCCCTGAAGCCTGAGGACCTGGCAGTCACGCAGAGTGGAGACCAGACTCCAAAGGGAACCATGCCCAGTGAAGTAGGAGGGTCTCAGGGGCGTTTCTTTCAGCATTTAACATAGAGAATTTTACCTGGGAGATCATATATCATTTAAAACCTGACTCCCAAGCTTGGAGTAAAAAGGCCAAGGAGTGACTGAGGAAGCCCATGCTTGCCTTGGAAAGGCAATGAGCTACAACAACAAGGGACAGCAAGTGAGGGAGGGGAGAGAGCCTCCCACCCTGCACCCAACAACCTGCCTCAGTTACTCTTCGTGGGCTTCTGCCATGGACGTGAAGGGGGTGGATAGATGTTTGGCTCTTGGGGCCACTTTCTGTGTCCGTGAGTACAGATTATAACGATGATTTCTGTTTGTTTTGTTTTTTCGTTTTGGTTTGGTTGTTTTTCTTGTATTTTTTCTTCTCTCTGCAGCAAAGCTGTTTTCCTCTCACTCTCCTTTTTAAAAAAATCCTTTATTTGCCAAAGAAGACACAAAAGAAGAGCCAAAGGAAATTAAAATAGGGAATTTTCCACTGAGAGGGAAGGCTATGACCTAACAGGGCTTCTTTCCTTTTCTTTCAACTCCATATTAATATTAACAGCAAAAGTTAGGTGCAGCAGCCCTCTGTTTTCAGAGCCTTCTCTGTTCCCAGGTCTCTGTCTCTTCCCACACTGTTCTCCCAAATTGTCGCCAGGTTTAGTGGTGCAGTAGCCTTGGGAAGCTGGCCTCCTCCCTCAGGAGGCCACTCAAAACTCTTAGCGGGTTTGTGTGCTGGGTCCTTAGAATTAGAAGACCTTACAGCCATCTGGTCTTGAAATCTCTTTACCCCTCTCGTTAATAATAACTCAGATCTAACATTTTAACTCTATAACATTTATAGAACACTGTGTACCAAGGAATGTTCTAAGTATTTTCCATATATTAACTCATTTGTTTCTCACCTAGCCTCATGAAGGAGGTGCTATTATCATCCCCATCTTACAGATGAAGAAACTGGGCACAGAGAAGTTCAGTAACTTACCCAAGAAGGCCTTCTAGAAGGTGTCAGAGGTGCCTCTTTACACATTCTGGCCAAATTTGCTGTATGTGCCCTAGATCTTCTGTCTCCTGCCTGGAAATCTGCCCAGCTGCCACTCCCCCAAGCCAGGTATTGTCTAAATCCCACCTAACCCTCATGGTCCAGGGCTAACTCCTCCAAACAGCCTCTCCTAACTGCCTTCAGCTAGGGTCAGTCTCCTTATTCTGAAACAGCAAAGAACTGTAACTGTGCTGTGTGCCATGTGCCATATTCTGCCCTTTATAAGACCTTTTATCTTTAAAATCATAAGGTAAGCACTCTAAGATCTGATGCATATCTGATTTATCTTTGTGCTCGCACATTTCGTAGCTTATGTCTTGAGCTCATACCTGTTGCAGTATTTATCACATATCAGAGAAAATGGCTGAATGAATATGTACACTATACATTATGTTACTTCATGAAACAATGCCCTCTTTTACATATTGCAATTAGTCTCACTGGATATATTAAATGCATACTCACAAGAGGAATATTTACAACGTCTGTCAAATGCTATGCAATTTTTCCTGAAGGGGAAAGCATTTGTATAGTGTATAAACCTGAACCGACAGAGCAAGAAATCTGAGGACCCCCGTGTATACATGCAGGGCACTGTCTGCCCAGACGAACCAGGAGTCACATTGCTTCTCTGCATTCCCTTGTGTGAAAGAAAGCGTTTCTGTCTGGCCTCTACTCCACCACCGCCCTTTCTGGGCCCATGAACTTTTGAACCAGGGCAGTGGGGCTCCGCTCCAGGCGACTCTCTCATCTACCAATGTGTCCACACAGCGAGCTACGTTCACAGGCCACAGAAGCATCACTGCTTAACTGTGAGGCTTGGGGCTCAGCCACAGCTCAGGCCACCACCCTCAGGGTGCAAAACAATTCCTCCCTTGTATAAAGTAGTACATTTAAAAAGTCATTCTTGACACTTTATACCTTCAGCCACAGGGGTAACCTATAAAGGAGTTTAGATCTCCAACTTTCGTGTAAGCAGCAGGAGAAACAACCAGGCAGAGAGAGGAGCACACACAAAATATTTTGATCTGATCATCTGGCAGGATCTTACATTGTAAGTATCAGTTTAAAATAGAGGTTTAAATCAACTCCCAACCCCAGACTTAAACAGTTTGCAAATATTCACTGACGTCAATAAAGTGAGAGTTCTTGACTCTGGCTGTGCATCAGATTCCCTGTGGAATTTAAAACATACGTGCACACACACACACACACACACACACACACACACCCTCACACACAGACACACACACACCAGTCAGGCTCTCCCCCTGGAAATACCACAATTTGAAAAAGCTGCATAGTTCAGTCTGATGTGAAGTCTGGGTTGAGAATTACTGTGACAAGAGAAGACATAAAAATAATGGGCAACTCTCAGTCCAATGCCTTGTCTCCTGCTGTTGCTGCTTTTTAATCAAAAGGGTGAGGAGGGAAAATCAGTAAGAACATTAGTTCTGCAAGCAACAAGACATAATATTTCATAGTTACAGAAAACAGTAGGTGGCTATGATTTCAACACTAGTAGAAGTGAAACATTTTTCACAAGTATGAATCAAACCAAAATATAAACAAAACCCTGCAGAGTCTAAAAAAAACTGTAAACTCAAGATTGGGAACTTGTATTTCATTCACATCCAAATATCATTAATTAATAGAATGTTCCTAGAAATGTACAATCTCCTGAGACTGAACCAGGAAAAGCCAGAAAATATGAATAGACAAATTACCTGTAATGAAATTGAATCAGTAACGTAAAAACTCCCAATAAACAAAAGTCCAGGACCAGATGGCTTCACAGGTGAATTCTACCAAAAATTTAGAGAAGAGTTAACACCTACTCTTATCAAACTATTCCAAAAATTACAGAGGAAGGGATGTTTCTGAACTCCTTATTTGAGGCCAGCATCACTCTGGAACTAAAACCAAACAAAGATATCACACAAAAAAGAAAATTACAGGTCCAAATAATTGATAAACATAGATACAAAAATCCCCAACAAAATAATTGCAAACTGAATCCAACAATACATTAAAAGAATCATACACCATGATCAAGTGGAATTTATCCCAGGGATGCAAGGATGGTTCAATGTCTCAAAATTAATCAGTGTGTTATACCATATTAACAAACTGAAGAATAAAAATCATATCATCATCTCAAAAGTTGCTGAAAAAGCTTTTGACCAAATTCAACATCCATTCATGATAAAAACTCTCAATAAAGTGGGTGTAGAGGGAACATACCTCAACATAATAAAAGTCATATATGACAAGCTCACAGCTAACATCATACTCAATGGTGAAAAGCTAAAAGCATTTCCTCTAAGATCAGGAACAAGACAAGGATGTTCACTCTTGCCACTTTTAGTCAACATAATATTGGAAGTCCTAGCCACATCAAATAAGAAAAATAAATAAAAGGAATCCCAATTGGAAAGAAAGAAGTAAAACTGTCACTGTTTGCAGGTGACATGATACTACACATAGAAAATCCTAAAGACACCATCAAAAAACTACTAACACTCATCAATGAATTCAGTAAAGTTGCAGGACACAAAATTAATATACAGAAATCTGCTGCATTTCTATACATTAACAATGAACTGTTAGAAAGAGAAAAAAGAAAGTAACCCCACTTATAATTCACATAAAAAAGAATAAAATAACTTGGAATAAATTGAAGGAGGTAAAGACCTGTACTTGGAAAATTATAAGACGCTGATGAAAGAAATTAAAGACAACATAGATGGAAAGATATACCATGTTCATGGACTAGAAGAATTAATATTGCTAAAATAACCATACTACCCCCCAAGGCAATCTACAGATTCAGTGTGATCTCTATCAAAATATTGATGGGATTTTTTAATAGAACTAGAACAAATAATTATAAAATCTGTATGGAAACACAAAAGACCCCAGATATCTAAAACAATATTGAGAAAGAAGAACAAAGCTGGAGACACCACACGCCCTGATTTCAAACTATACTACAAAGCTACAGTCATCAAAACTGTATGGTACTGGCACAAAAACAGGCACATAGATCAACGGAACAGAATAGAGAGCCCAGAAATGAACCCACATTTGTGTGGGCAATTAATCTATGACAAAGGAGTTAAAAACACACAATGGGAAAAAGACAGTCTCTTCAATAAATGGTGCTGGGAAACCTGGACAGCTATATGCAAAAGAATAAAACTGGACTACTCTCTCACACCATGCACAAAAATAAATTCAAAATGGATTAAAGACTTAAATGTAAGAACTGTAACCTCAAAAATTCTAGAAGAAAACATAGGCAGTACACTCTTTGACATCAGTCTTAGTAATATTTTTTTTGGATGTGTCTCCTCAGGCAAGGAAAATGAAAGCAAAAGTAAACAAATGGGACTACATTAAACCAAAAAGCTTTTGCACAGGGAAGGAAACTATCAGAAGATGAAAAGGCCACATACAGAATGGGAGAAGATATTTGCAAAGGATATATCCGATAAGGGGTTAATATCCAAAATAATACAAAAAACTAATACAACTCAACATCAGAAAAACAAACAACCCAATTAAAAAGTGGGCAGAAGATCTGAACAGACATTTTTCCCAAGAGGACATAGAGATGGCCAAAAGGTACATGAAAGGATGCTCAACAGCACTAATCATCAGGGAAATGCAAATCAAAACCACAATGAGGTATCACCTCACACTTGTCAGAATGGCTATTATAAAAAAGACAACAGGTAACAAGTATTATCTTCAATTCATTCTGATCAATTGCCTTTTCCATGAAACAGCAGGATCAAACAGCAGCCTTCTTTGATTTGGCAGATAGAACTGGATTTGATGTTGTCAGGGTTCAACCTTTGCTCTCCTCTCTAAACATTATTTTTCTTTCTGACACTTCACTCCAGGGGCAAATCTTCACACTGTTACATATACTTTCATATTTATGTTCACTCTGGAAGCAGGTTTTCTTCTCATTCTTTCTGATACAATCAAAATTTACCAGTCTCCTGTTCCATTATTCCAGGGTCCCTTTTTCTCCGGTCTCTGTTAAGGGAAAGTGCAAGTGTTTTATAAACTAATCTGGAGAAATGGGGGCTAATAATATATATTATGTTCCTAGGGAACAAATTTGAGTTCAAAAGGATCTTCTGACAATAATTCCTGAGCCTAAAACTGGAACTCTAAAAGGTAAAATTTCAGGCCCTCAGAGTGAGGGGACTGATGTAACTTTGGCAATTTAGGTCTTTCAGAAACTCTCAAAATCATATTTTATAAGCTTCTATCTAGTCCATCTATTCAAAGAAGTTTGGTTCACTGGTCCACATAGGCTCCAGGGATATAACGGGGATGGGGATACTAAGGCTGCAAGAACACCCGCATACTCCCTCTTTCCATTTCTGGCACAGTTCCAGACTCCCTCTTCTGTTGAGCCTGGATTATCCAGAGTTAACCCAATGGGGTATCACTCACCTATCTCTTCCATACAAGTTCTAGCAGTTAATCTGACGGCAACTTCTCCAATGGAAGGAATGAAAATTCAAAGCCGTTAACTTTGCTTTTGCTTACCAGCTCTGACCCAAGTCCTGCCACCTCTAAATAGCAGGGACCTTCCCCACCCTATTTCCCATATCCAGCTGTAATGGGGAGTTGGGTTCCTGCTGTGGAAGAGGGTTACAGTGTGTACTCACTTCCTGTTCTTATTAAGTCTCTGGAAGAGGTACAAGAAATGCCCTGAGTTCATCTAGGCTCCATCAATCATGCAGTCTGTTATTTCCACTTCACACACCCTGTTTTTCTGTCCCCAAAAGTACACCTGTGAATGCCAAACTCTTTGGCTGTCTCTTCAGTTCAGAGAGTATGGGGATTCTATTCCTGGGAAGAAGGAATGGAAATTTCACAGAGGTGGAGAGGTGGGCTTCATAAATGTATGTTAAACACATTTCAAATTGCCATCTTCAGTTTCGTACTTAAAATATCAAACAAGTGTCCTGGTATCCAGCAGTGGGAGTCCTGGTTAACCTAGATTATTGTCTTTGGGAATGAAACCCACAAGCTCTGGCAGGGCAGACAGAATCAACTGGATTTGCCATTGGAAAGCAGGAGTTCCCCCTGTCTGGTACATTTGTGTGCTGCCACCCAAGACTGAGGGCAGGGACCTGAAGAAAGAGCCCTGAGAGGCACTGGAATTTATGTGCAGCAGCCAACTGTCAGCTGGTACAGACACAACTCTACAAACAGCCATTTATTTCCAAATTGTGACAGGTAAAATTTAGTAAACCTGGGAGGAGACGGGTGTTTATTAAAAAGGCTGGGAGTGAGGAAAGCTAAAAATTCTAGATATATTTTGAAATTAGAATTTGTCTGTGCTTTCACTTGTTCACATTCTTTAGGAAAAGGTGAATGATACAGTCTCAGATGGAAGATGGAGTTTCTTTGGCTGGGGTTAGAGGCTATACTACAAAAACCTCTTTGTCAAAAGGGAAAATCTGGAGTGATTTGCTGGCAACACGTTAGAGCCCCTCTGGCTGCTCTCCTCCGCCCAGTTCACCTCCTTCTGGAGGGGGCGGTGTAGTGACACAGGCCTCAGTGATGTCCCACTAAGTTGAGGGCAATGCGGTGAAATACAGTTTATCTATGGGAGACAAAAAGGTGTTTTAGGTAGAAACCACAATATGCACTGTGTAACCTGAGTGACAGAAATGGCATTATATACCTGCCACCTCTGTCTACATCCCTCAGCTCTTATGCCTGAGCCTGAACTAACTTGGAGAGTGAAATCTCAAAAAAAAAAAAAAAAAAAGTCAGGTACTGTAACCAGGAAGGCACAAATTTTGTCTTCCATTGCACTTCATATATAAACAAAGGACATACGTTTAAAAAAATTATTTGTGTGATAGTTTGTTGGTTTTTAATGAACAATATTTAAGAAATAGAAATTCTGGTTTCCACAACAATCATAACTTTGCTTTTCTATGCATACATAGATTAAAAACTTAACCCCATTTGCTGTAATCCAAAGAAATGTGTCAAGACTCAGGCTGAATTAAAGTTACTATGGAAACCGAAACTGGAACCATCATGATTTAGAGTCCTCTAGATTCTCAACTATTATGTTGTTTGAAGAAAAATTTAATTTTTAATTATATGAGCAGAACACCTTGAGACTTTTTTTTTTTTTTGGTACGCGGGCCTCTCACTGTTGTGGCCTCTCCCGTTGCGGAGCACAAGCTCTGGACGCGCAGGCTCATCGGCCATGGCTCATGGGCCCAGCTGCTCCGCGGCATGTGGGATCTTCCCAGACCAGGGCACGAACCCGTGTCCCCTGCATTGGCAGGCAGACTCTCAACCACTGCGCCACCAGGGAAGCCCCCCTAGAGACTTTTATATGAAATTTCTTAACATGTATTTAAATATCATCTAATGTGTTCCTTGCTGCTTTGGGGGTAATTTTCCCCCAGCAATTGCTGGCAGGTTTTTGAGAGATGGGTTAGAAATATTATTGAGCACCTATCAGGTATTCAGAACACTGTTCAGGGCTCCAGGGAATAGGAGGATAACACCTATATACACAGGAAATGTCTATTTTATTGAGATCATTAAAAATATCATAGACAATAACCCAAATGCCTTTATAGAATTAATCAGCAGCAAGGCACCTTATATTTTGATCAAACGGCCCTGAGCCAAGGGCAGAGAGGGCCAATCAAGGGTGCCTTATACTCCCAATGGAGCTGAATTTTAAACCAATTTTTTTGTTAATAATTTCTTCTCTGATTATAAAAGTAATCTGTGCTAATTGTAGAACAACTGGAAAATACTGAAAATTTCAGAGAAGAAAGTTAAAATCAGTTATAGTTCTAATACCAATGTTTACTTTTTGGTGCATTTTCATCTAGTCATTATTTTCTATGGAGATGTAAGTACAGGCAATTGTCACTTTGCATGATAGTATATGACTGTAACAGTGACCATGCAAATTGAAACCATGCAAGGTCATTTTCATAATCAATGGAGAAAACTCAAGTGTTCTCTGACCTTTAGCATTTTTTGTCAAAACATTAAAAACTCTCTTACTTTGGTTATAAATGTACAGGGAAATAGAAATAGTAATATCTGTATTTAGTACTCTGTAATTTAAAATATTAGAAACACAGAATTAAAGTGTTTTATTTCTTTGCAAAAGCAGTTTGAGTAGTGGTTGTCTATCTTTCATTGTGTAAGTTATGATATAGAGCAGTCATTTTTTCTATACCTTGGCAAACTGTCATACTCTTTTCTAAGTTTAGATCAGCTTCCAACATTTTATCCTTTGCACTGTCAATAATGTGAAATATCTCTTAGAATTCCTTTAGGGTAAAGTTTTGTTATCGGGGTTTTTTTTGTTTGTTTTTTTTTTGCCAGCGTCACTTCCTCTGGGACATTTCCATCCTTTTTCTCCCACTTGTACACTTCTGTCAGCTTCACCTTCCCTAAGTTCCTCTGGCTGGGGCCATATCTACAGTCTCTTAAACAGCATCAGTGTCAACAACCCATGGTTAAACATTTCTTCTATAACTCCAGTTACACTGATATAACTTTTATCCACTGTTACCACTTTTCATTTCTGTGCTGCACTTGCATAATTTTTAACCAGTTTCCTCTTCAATTTTTCACTTTTAAAAAATGCCATGTAAGTCTATCATTGGGAGATAAGGAAGCAACACAACCACACACTTTGCTGTCTGTACGTGAACTGAATAACAGATGTGCAGTGGCCAGTGATGGACAGACTTGGAAAGAATTGATATGATTGGTTTCTGATCTTGAAATATATGCATCATTTACACAGTGATTTGTGGACTAAATTGCTAGCCGTGAAGTTACACTTTATGCAATTACTCACAGATAATATGCTGAAGTAACTGAAATCTGAGCTGGGTTGCTGAGAGACTGTTGTTATTTAACCAACCCATGGTAACTGAAATTCATGTATATTAAGCTTGTGTAAAGAATGGACTGCCTGGGTACATATTTTTTAAATTTTTTAAAAATAAAATTGAGGTCATGAATATACAACTTTGTACCTTGCTTTTTAAAATTTAGCATTATATCATGAGATATTAACTAGTCTCTAACAATACTGTAGAATAATATATGTGATTGGGAAAATACCAAGGGAATGGTAAAAGGAGAGCTATGGATTCACAGAGTGACTTGCTTCCAGTAAGAATCAGCGTAGGGAGAGGTGCAGATTGGTCAATGTACATCGTTACATAGAGAAGAAGATTAATTTGTCTAGAATGTAGGATCTATGTTAGAATAAAAATGACAGTAATGTCTAAAAGTCCATTTTTCTATGCTTTAAATAATAATAATAGTAATAGCATTTATTGAGTGCTTACTATATTCTGGGTAATTTTCAAGCATGATCTCACTTAATCTTCAAATCTTAGATGCTGTCATCCCCATTCTTTTTTTTTTTTTTTTTTTTGCGGTACACGGGCCTCCCACTGCTGTGGCCCCTCCTGCCATGGAGCACAGGCTCCGGACGCGCAGGCTCAGCGACCCTGGCCCACGGGCCCAACCGCTCCACGGCACGCGGAATCCTCCCGGACCGGGGCACGAACCCACGTCCACTGCATCGGCAGGCGGACTCCCAACCACTGCACCACCAGGGAAGCCCTATCCCCATTCTTATACATGAGGACACTGGAGCTCAGAGAGGTCACTGAGTTTGCCCAGGTCACACAGCTTTTGTGGCAGAGCCAGCAATGAACCCAGATCCTTGTGGTCTTGCCCCTGACTGCTCTATAACACTGTCCAATGAAAGCACTTTTCAGTTTACATAATTCTTTTGCATTTATGGATAAAAGATGTACAATTGGGCAGGTTGTACAGCATGGGGCTGAAATCTAGCCTATGCCACTAGCCAAGCCTGAGCCAGCAGGCTGCTTACTTCCAGAGGGGATGCCTTTTTCTAATTAGCACAAAGGTGTAGTATAGGCTAGTCTTGGTCCTGATCAACATGATTGATTCTCAACACAACCTCAGAATTGACAGCTGACAGAGCAGTTAGGTTTATTCCAATTTTATACTAAAAATAAAACCCTGAGGCTCACATTAGGTAGGTAATTTATCTAAGGTAAGAAATGAATTGGTGAGATAAAGATGTGGTTGAGGAAGGGATAAGATTCCGGGCTGAGCAAGTTTCATCTGAAGCAAAAGGCATAGGGGACTGTAGACATTTACAAATCAGGCTACACATTTGACTTCAAGGAAGTAAAAAGATAAGTCACAGACGTCCACCTGGAATAGATTGCCCTGGGCAGCTCAATGCCTTCCACTTGGCTAAATCATTGCTTTTCCAGAATTTTGGTTCCTTCTTGCATTTGAATCAGACCTTTGGAGACACCTCCATTTCCTCTGAGGGATAAATAATCACCAGGATTTAAAAACACTGAACCTGAAAGCAAATTTCCCTTCACCTCACTGCCTTTCATAATTGCACTTTACAGACCTCTGTTAATTAGCAAATTGTAATAACTGTTGTTACTATCTTGAGAGTATCCAGGTCTAAGATTTTTCTGAGTGTTTCTGAGCTACTGTCTATACCCTTACCTGACAGAGAAATGCTGATACCTAAACCCGTTCCTTCAGACATAAGGGATCAAATAGGTGTCTACCTTTCCTGAGTGAATTTAGCAATTCCTCTGGGATTTACAAACATTACAAGAATTCTTATAAGAAAAATGGCTGGGTAAGAACCAATTCATCCTGCTTCCAAAAATAGCCAAATGTTTAGTAGGCATTAAAAGATAAAACTGAGTCAAAAAATTTCCAGAGACTGGCCCTAAGAAATGCAATTCAAAAAAATAGGTTTCTGGTCAAATATTTGGAAAATTCTAGACACTGTACCCCTTCTTTGGAGTGTCACAATACTGTTTGAGAGTCCTTCCTTGTAGGTAAGAAACATTTTAAATCTTTTATTGTTTTCAATACATTTTAGCTAAGGTGAGAGATTCAACATTGACAAAACGTTTTTATTTTTCTCAGTTATTATTTATTAATATCCCGACGAACAAGAGTTCTGTGGAACATGTTTTGAGAAATGCTGGACCGCAGCCATGGACAAACTTGGGTATGAACAGTTACTTCTCTATTTAAACTCAGAGCTATTTCCTGTCCCTGAGTCCGGGGCTAGAGGGGCAGTGACAGGAAATGGACTAGGAATGACTGACCTCTCTCACTGAGAGAAGCAACAGCAGTTTTCAAACCTCTGTGGTGCTTTGTGTGTTTGAAACTAGGATTGTGAGTCTCAGCAGATGGTCTTCTGTTCTCCTTTATACTTCAACCCAAGCAGCTCTGCTTTTCTCTGCCTTAGAAATTGAGATTTCTTATAAGTTTCGCTAGAAAAATTTAAAGAGCTTCCACTGGCAAAACAAAAACAAAAAACAGTTTTTAAACCAACAAGACAAAAAGACAAAACAAAATGGGTAGTAGTGTTTTAAAACCCAAACATGGAACAAAAATCTAGAAGTGATAAATACTGTTCTATGAACTTCTACAGTCACTTAACCTCTCTGAGGCTTGGTACTGTGAACGGAATGTTTGTGTCCCCCTAAAATCCCAAACAAAAAAAAACCATACATGAAGCACTAATCGCTAATGTGATGGTATTTGGAGGTGAGTCCCTTGGGAGGTAATTAGGTTTAGATGAGGTCCTGAGAATGGAGTCCCTTTTAAGAAGATAAAGAGGCCAGAGCTCTCTCTGCCTTGTGAGGATACAGCAAGAAGGTGGTAATGTATAAACCAAGAAGTGGGTTCTCACTAGATACTGGATCTTCTGGCACCTTGATCTTGGACTTGCCAGCCTCCAAAACTGTGAGAAATAAGTGCTCCTTGTTTAAGCCACCCAGTTTATGGCATTTTGTTGTGGCAGTTCTAATTAAGATGCTTGGTTTTCCCATCTGTGAAATGGGAATAATAATGCTATAAAGATTTTAAAAAAGATTTTTTGAAAAAAAAGTTTACTAAATTTAAGTTAGAATGGGAGCAGGCAGAAGAAGATGGAAGGGAAAGTGAACATCATTCTTTGGCTGCCCATCATCTGAATCCCTTTCCTGTGTTTGGGGACATCACCACTGTGTATTTGGTGGGAGGCCAACTGGGTGTTCCCACTGGGCGCTTCGATACTGGAGTGACTGGCACAGAGAAGCCCGGAAAGTTTAGGGTTCCTTCTGTTCAGTGAATAGTACCAGCCACGGTGTGTAGTCCTTAGTGATGATGGTGGTGACTGAGCCAAGCTGTTTATGTGACATGAGAGTTGGGCTGTGAGCTTCCTTTGTTCCCTATCTGGGTTCTGAGTCTGGTTCTCTGGCTTTTCGGTAGAGTCTGTGAGCTTCTCTACACCCTTCCACTTAGTTCCTTACAGCTCAGCTTGGTCAGAACCCTTTCAAGTGAGAGCTGTGACAGGCACAGACATGGCAAATCAGAGCGTGGGGATGGGGGGCAGGCTGGGGCAGTAGTAGCTTTAGAAGATCTAAGGCTCTCCACTAAAATTTGACTTAAAAGGGAATGCGAGAACTAGAATCCCTGTTTGGGTCCTATTCCTGCAGATCTTAGAAAATATTTCATCAGAGGGCAGCTTTTCTGCCCCCTGTATTTATAATTTATAATTTTTGTTACATAACCAAGTAGAGACCTGTAGAACATCTTTATTTTAAACTTCTCCCTGTGCTTAGTTTTGTGAGGATCTAATGCAACTTCATCCTTTAAAATGTTTAAGATCAAATTAGATGAGAACAGAGTAATATAGACAGTAAAAATGCCAGAGAACATAGTAAAAAAGAAAGATACTCTGCATAAAAAATAGAGCACTAGAATTCTAACCCAAACAGCCCTTGACTAGCGGGGACCAGGGGAATTAATTTCCATTTTGCTGCAAACCTAAACTTTGCCTTTTTCTGTTGACTGCACAGAGGAGGGATAAGAATGCCACTGCAGTTCAAATTGGTTAGAAGGACCCTCAAGTTTATCTTCATGGACAGGGACAGGTATCATTTGCACTGGGCCCCCGAGGGATTTGGGGGTGTCACTGTCACATCATTTGTATTTCTAGAGAGGTCATCTCACTCTACTTTTAAAATTCAGTGGCAGAGGAAACCAAAAGGCTTTAAATTTTCATGTCTAGCTTATTCATGTACCTCAGGGAGCTCTCAGAAATGCCTACAACTACTATGTGGTCTATGATATCTTTATAAAGACTATGGAAAAATAAGGTAGGCAGTAGTATCACCATATTGACTTGAGACCTCATAGTAGCGATGAGTCTCCTCAAACAGCTCTTTCTGTACTAGCTCAGCACCCCATGGCACTGAAATTCTCTGGCCTCACAGAGAAGCCTGAAATTCTTGGGTGGTGGCCCTGCCATTGGCACCTCCAGCCTAAAGAGCCAACATTCAAGATGAAATCAAAGCAAAGAGATTCTGGTTTTGCTGCCACTTCACTCTGATGCCTTCTAATGTTGGACATTGCCTGTCATCACCAGGCACAACTTGGTTGAGTTATGAAAGTCAAAACCAAGATCTCACTTTGTTGAAAAATCTTTATATTTTCAAACATTGGGTATACTCATAATTGGGGGATGATGAAGTCATGGCAGTAATAATAATAATAATAATAATAGTATCAAGAGTCAGAGTTGATTGAGCATTTACTATATGCCAGGTACTGCACTTTCCAAAAGTTTATAACCTTTAATCCTTACAAGAAGCAAAATAGGTATTAATAGTCCTATTTTTATAAGTGAGGAAACCAAGAGTCAGAGGTACTATATGATCCAAAGTCACACAGCTAGTAAGCCTGGATTTGAATCTCAGTCCAGCAGCCTCTCTCTTTGGTTTTTTTCTTTTCAACAAAAAAATTGCTTTATTTTTTATGTATTTCTTTATTAAACATCTTTATTGGCGTATAATTGCTTTACAATGGTGTGTTAGTTTCTGCTTTATAACAAAGTGAATCAGCTATACATATACATATATCCACATATCTCCTCCCTCTTGCGTCTCCCTCCCACCCTCCCTATCCCACTCCTCTAGGTGGTCACAAAGCACCGAGCTGATCTCCCTGTGCTATATGGCTGTTTCCCACTAGCTATCGGTTTTCCATGTGGTAGTGTGTATATGTCCATGCCACTCTCTCACTTTGTTCCAGCTTCCCCTTCCCCCTTCCCGTGTCTTGAAGTCCATTCTCTAGTAGGTCTGCGTCTTTATTCCCTTCCTGCCCCTAGGTTAATTCCTTCTCAGTCCTGCTTCAGAAACAGAGAATTTACTTTTGAACCTTTAGCTAGATGAACTCCAGAACAGCGTGATCTGCTTAATCTGACAGATCTTTGGTAAAAGCTGTATGGGCCTAATCACAATTTTACATTGTGAGATTGCATGAAAATGGAGAAGGGGGTCCTTGTCACCCCCCGCCCCCTTCTGGTAACAAACTTGAGTTGTATCTGTGTGAGGGGAAAACGTGGTTTATTGGATGGGGGACTTAGATGTGGTAAGGATGCAGGGGGCCTAGGGTGACCTTTGTTGGAGAAGCAGAGGGCGATGCGTGGGATGAATGAAACATGCTAAGGTTACAACAGCAGCCACAGAGAATGAGGTACCAGGTGGGAAGGCAGAACTACAGCCCTCCAGGCTATTGTAGAGAAAAAAAAACCCTCCAAGACTGTAATGGAGCAGAGATGAATCACGGAATAGCCACTATCAGAGCTACTGTTTACTGAGTGTTTGCCACATGTTGAGTTCTATTCTAAGTGTTTTACATGTATTAATTCATTTAATAATTCACATTGCTAGGAGGCAAGTACTGATCACAGTGTCATTTTAGGGATGAGGAAACTGAGTCACCAAGAAGTGAAGCAATTTGCCCAAATCACACAAGGAAAGAGTTGTAGAGCAGAATTCAAACACAGGCCATCTGTATTTAGAGCTGACCCTATTTACCACTCTGCTGTTCAGCCTCTGGGGGAAGTGAACGCACAGGAGGCTGACTGGCAGTAGAAGAAACCACCAAATAGAAGCAAGACTGAGTTCAATATCATCTCACAGTCTTGGCAAGGACTTGCTCACATGCTAATGACGGTGGCAAGTGCTTAATGGAGAAATTGCAGACGGCCTTGGAATCTGATCATCACGTTACAGAAGATCCCACATGGACTGGGTATAATAGGTCACCTTGCTCTCACAGGTGCTAAATCTAAACTGATGATCTCTACGCCCAAGAGACATCTCTGTCCAATTTCTCTGTTTCTTTCAAAGTTATGCCAATGTGGAGGCACCTTGGCACTTTCCATCCCTTTATTAGTGATACCCAATCAAATTCCCTCAATCCTTTCTCAAAAAGTTTCCCGTCTCCACTGAGCCTCTTGTGCTTCACCTGAATTTTGCAATACTGCCTCACAGGTCACCCTGCCTCTTTCTCTTCCTTCTGAGTTGAACCAAATGCCTCTGCCCCGTGAACTTCCCAGAGTGGCCTGAAACATTGGAAATGACGTTAAATGAGGAGTCGGGACAGCTGTGCTCTGTTCTAGCTCTACCACTAGGTAAGTGACACTGGGAGTGACCTCTGGATCTTTAGATTCTACAATGATAAAAGGAGGAGTTGGAATGGATGCTCACCAAGGTCCCTTCCAGTGCTGTAATTATATGAATGCATGAATGAGTCAATTCTTTGCTTTTATACTTGTCTGTGGATTTTTGTCTGAACTTTTCAACCTGGTGCTCAAGGCCCCCTGTAAAAGTTTTCTCACACCATTGTGCAAGACAGTCATTCCTCCTATCAGGCTATAATCATTTCCAAATCCCAGCTTTTCTTCCTGCTGTTCTTGCTTCCCAGAAAGTCCAATTCTACCTTCTTCATAGCCTAAACCTTACACCATCACTAAGGCTCTGCTCAAGCACCATATCTTCTTCCACTGAGAGTTTCCCTGAGTGACCTCTGGCTACAACATTTTCATTCTACATAAAATGTATGTGCACGGTTCCCCCTAAATAAAAATGTGATTTATATGTACTCTTAACAGTCACAGACTATAAAAACAGAGGCAAAAAGAAATAAGTAAAATTCTGATGGCTTGATTTATATAAGTTTTATATAGAGCCTGAGCATCTTGTACCTTACTTCTTTTTCCACAAATGTTAATCACAATAAAATGTGAAAACAGTGTTATCTAGAAGCTTAAAAACTAAAAATTCATGACTAACATGATGTATATTTATACATCCTTTAGGTTGAATTTTTAAATATAATCAACGCCTCTCTGCGGATGATTCAGAAAAATGATTAAATAATGAGTTGTTCCTATTTCAAAAAAAAATGTATGTGCAATGATAGGCAGTGGCCAAAGAGCCCGGACTCTGGAGCCAGATAACCTGGATTCAGATCCTGGCTCTGCTACTTACTAGCTGCTAGTTAGTCAACATCTCTATGCCTCAGTTTTACCACATGTAAAATGGGATCATTATAGAAGCAACTTGGCGAGATTGTTGTGAGGATTAATATACATATTAATGTATAAAAAACACAAAGAGTTTCAGGCACATAGTAAACACTATATAAATGTCATCTATTATTATTTTTACAAGTAAATTTCACACACTTTAAATAAATCTTAGAATTAAATTGTTTCATGCATGTAGATATCGTCTCCCCAAGGAAATAGCAAGGATCGTCACTATTTTCTATTTTTTTCATGTTCTGGCAAACAATTGGTTCTCATTTAGAACTTTGAATGAATGTATAAATTAAGTAAATGAGTGAAAAAATGCATGAGTTACCATCCAGCCTTAACAGGAAGGAGAAGCAGGTATAAAGATCAGTTTTATATAATTCTGGAGGAATAAGCCCAAATACACCTGACGTCTTTCATGTACCACGTGCCAGTTTACTTAGTTTCTATCTTATTGTAACTTGTTTTGCAGGAGGATCAGGAAAAACAAGAGGAGAACAAAAATCAATCCAATATCAGCCCTATATTTATGGGGTTTTTTTGTTGTTTTTTTTTTGCGGTACACGGGCCTCTCACTGTTGTGGCCTCTCCCGTTGTGGAGCACAGGCTCCGGACACACAGGCTCAGCGGCCATGGCTCACGGGCCCAGCCGCTCCGCGACATGTGGGATCTTCCCGGACCGGGGCACGAACCCACGTCCCCTGCATCGGCAGGCGGACTCTCAACCACTGCGCCACCAGGGAAGCCCTATAGGTATTTTTTACTTTTAGGAAGAGTTGGCTTGTAGGAGGCATCTAACCATGACTCTCAGAATGGACAGTGTATTTTTTCAACTCTTCAGGAAGAAAAACCACATTTATTCCCTGTGATGGACCAAAAAATAGGAAAACAGAAATAATGTATAAGCAGGAACTAGAAAACGACAACTCTTGAGTATGTGATATACATCTTTAACAACACATTTCTTTTTTAAAAAAAAAATGCCTTCCTTTTACCACCGAATGCCTATGTTTAAAATTGAGGAGTCTGTTTCAGAGGAATAAGGGCCCCTTTGTCACTATGTCATTAGAAGAACATTGGCATAGAGATGATGCAGCAGTCCCCACCTGCCCTGGTGGATGACAGGGTAGAATTCAGAGGATTTGGTGCCTGTGTGGAGAAAGGAACTCAGAGCATGGCCACCATACGGTGCTCTTCCAAACACACACTTGAAGGCAGTCAGTGAGGACCAACATGATATACCACAATTTTAAACAATTTTGGTTTGGCAAATGAAGAAGTTTATGACATAAACAAATATAAGACCTTGCAGCTGTAGCCCCTGGCTTCTCCTTAATGTCTCGGTTTCTTTCTGAATCTTTATAGCCAAATTGTAAGAGCTGGGGATGAGAATTCCTATGGATTTACTGGCACTATGTAATTCAATATAATAAAATGAAAATCCTCTAAAAATGTATATGAGTGCCATTATGTTAAAAAGTTATGATAGGAAAGGGGAGAAAGTGAAAAATATGTGTGGAATATAGAGCTAAAAATTTCCTTATTTCATCAGCTTATCTTTTTACTCCTTTTTATTGTGAGTTCTAAATAGGGTCAAAATGAAATGTGTTTATTTTGCCTTGAACTTTCTCACTAATGGACTGAAGGGGCATTTCACACATGCTAAGCAGTATGAATTTCCCGTAAGCAACCAAGCTCCCTTAACAAGTGCTCTGCAAGGAAAATTTCACAAAGTGTTTTTACATTTCTCGCCACCAAGTCAAACAAAATGCCAATGCCAAGTTGGACAGGAAGAGGGTTGTGACATTACAGATTACATTCTATTGAAGGTGAGATGACATATATATTGTGTTATTCCGACCAAGCACGGCTTCAGAAGCCACTTCCTGTTTTTACATGGATCTCACAGGGAATCCAGACCAGGGCATAGCGCTGCAGTAGTACAGGGTGGTGAGAAGGCTTGTAGCTTTTGCACAGCCTTTAGAAGAGATGTGAGGTCCAGAGCCGTAGAAGGGGTTGGTTACAATTCCTGAGTTGAAAGTACAGCAAAACTTTAAGGTAAATACATGTACTACAGTTGGGAATACAATTTTTTTTTTTTTTTTGCGGTACGCGGGCCTCTCACTGTTGTGGCCTCTCCCGTTGTGGAGCACAGGCTCCGGACGCACAGGCTCAGCGACCATGGCTCACCGGCCCAGCTGCTCCGCGGCATGTGGGATCTTCCCGGACCGGGGCACAAACCTGTGTCCCCTGCATCGGCAGGCGGACTCTCAACCACTGCACCACCAGGGAAGCCCGGGAATAAAATTATTTTGAGTGTTGATCACAGGGAAGATAAGACCATTCAATGGCCCTACTCATCAAATGGGATGATCAGTGGGTCAATATCTAAACTATCCTGATAGACAAGGTCATTGATTTCATCCTGGTCTCCACTGGATTATGACATAGCTCAAAAATAAAACATTGACAGATGAATGAAGAAGATGTGGTGTGTGTGTGTGTGTATACACACACACACACACACACACACACACAATGGAATACTACTCAGCCATAAAAAGAATGAGATAATGCCATTTGCAACAACATGGATGGACCTAGAGATTATCACACTAAGTGAAGTAAGTCAGACAGAGAAAGACAAACATCATATGATATCACTTATATGTGGAATCTAAAATAATGATACAAATGAACTTATTTACAAGACAGAAATAGACTCACAGTCATAGAAAACTTATAAAGGGGAAAGCAGTAGGCAGGAAAATTAGGAGTTTGGGATTAACAGATACATATTACTATATATAAAATAAACAACAAGGTCCTACTATATAACACAGGGAACTATATTCAATATCTTGTAATAACCAATAATAGAAAAGAATCTGAAAAAGAATCATTCTACTATACACCTGAAACTAACACAACATTGTAAATCAACTATACTTCAATTGAAAAAAATAAAGCAAAACAATTCCCTTTCTGCTCACCGACCCCACCCCTGCAAAAAAAAAAAAACCCAAACAGAAAAAACTCTAATGCCACTTTCTCCAGCATATTAGGGAGTCTGACAAGACATCAGAGAATGACACAGACTTCCACTTTGATCAGTAGTATAACATATTCGCAGATACTTACTGAGCCCTAAGCTGAATGCTTGGGCTAGACAAATAAATAAGACACAGCTCCTGCTCTAAAGGAGCTTACAGTCTATTAAGATAAGCCTTCTCGTCTCAAATGGAACATGCATGGCCAGCTAGGATTTCATATTCATAGCAGAGGATTTTCTTTAAAAAGTCTTTTGCTTGCTGTGGTTCCATAGATAATTTGTTACTTTATGCCTTTGGGGATGAAATTATTTTCACACTATGTATAGCTGTCTAGTTCAAGCCTCACACATTTCATGAAAAAATAGGAATCACTTGCAGGCTAGAATGGAGCATAATTTTCTTTTGCTCAACTGACTTCCTGAAGCCTGGAAACATAGTAGCATGTGATGTCAAAATTTTGGCAAGTATCTGGAGAAAATCAAATTGAGCTTTAACTTAGCATTTTATTGCCTCCTTACAAAATGAACCCAGAAGAGATGCAGACATATAAACTACTGATTTACAGTTTTCACAATATTTTCTCTGTTTCTCTACAATGTATTTGTTTTGCTTTAAGTGTTTCAAATTGTTACTTAATCCATAAGGATATGCACAATAAATGCTTCCAAAACATGAGAATTCCTCTAGCTGGGGGGGAAAAAAAGAGAGAATGATTATAAAACTTCCTGGAGAGAATTTGCTTTATTTGTTTAATTCCCCCTCTAAACCGGGAGCAGCTTGACGGTGAGGATGCCATACTCATCTTTGTCACTCTGCATCTACTTGAGGACCTAGGGTATGGTAGGTGCTCCAAAAATGTTTGTTGAATGAATCGATGAATGATGGATGGGTGCATGTCTAGGTCTTGAAGAAGAGGGTAGTAAGTAAAGATGGGGGAGAGGTTGAGGAGGAAGGAGAAACATTTATGCGGCCTGGGCAGTATGGAAGGATGTGTGCGGGACACAGTGGCAGGTTAAGTGGTACATTGGTATAGCAGCTGAATGGGAAGGCGTGGTGGCAGAGAGACTCTGCAGCCACACCGGGATAGACATCTGCTTTTCATGGTCCTGTGACAGTCGGTTTATCATTTCCACATTTTCTTTTATTTCGTTTTTTAAGTCCACACTAGCTCAAGCCCCATAATAGGCTTCCATTTGGCCCCTATATTAATTTATGGGCATTGGGGGCTCACCATGTAAAGCTGATCAGCGTGTGCACTGAACAATTCCAGGGAACACCTTCCGCATGCAGGACAATGAGTGGCAGCCCTGTGCTCCATGGTTCTCCCTGTATGTATAATGGAACCTTCCGCATGCAGGACAATGAGTGTGGCAGCCCTGTGCTCCATGGTTCTCCCTGTATGTATAATGGAATGCATTTACAAACTTATAAACATGCTGAGAAGTACAGCCTGTTGAGAGACACTTTTAACTATCGTCTCTCTTTACTCATTACATATTCTTTAAGACCTAACGAGCCTTCCGTTTTCCCCAGTTGTGAGAGTTATATTGTAAAAACAAATTGTGTTTGCGTGTATGTGTGCGTTGCTTCCACATACTAACTCTCAGTGATCGTGGGGCACCTGCTTTGAACGATTCCATACTGAATGGAGTTCCGATGTTGGAATGTTTGGGTTCAAATCCTGGCTCTGTCACTTACTGTGTGATCCTGTGCAGGCTACTTAGCTTCTCTGTACCTCAGCTTCTTTACCTATAAAATAGGAGTAATAAGAGCTCCCAACTTACTGGGTTGATGTGAGAAATAGTTGATCAAACCTATGTAAAGAACTTAGCACAGTGACTGGAACACAGGGAGTGCACATAGGTGATAGCAATTAGGCTGTTAACATTATTGTTACTAGAACTAGACTATCAGGTTTGGTCTACTGGGCAGAACTCCTGAGCCCCTACAACTGGGACTGCCCATCTAGGGCCTGTCCCTTTCCAATGGGCAGGCAGATGTATCCACATTTTTCTCAGGCTATTTGTTCCATGAGACTCAGCCAGACCATTCCCAGCTGTGGGTCATAATATCACAAACATGCACACATACTATAAGCACACACATCCCGGCTTTCCTGGTGGCACAGTGGTTAAGAATCCGCCTGCCAATGCAGGGGACATGGTTCGATCCCTGGTCCGGGAAGATCCCACATGCCACAGAGCAACTAAGCCCCTGTGCCACAACTACTGAACCTGTGCTCTAGAGCCTGTGAGCCACAACTACTGAAGCCCAAGTGCCTAGAGCCCATGCTCTGCAACAAGAGAAGCCACCGCAATGAGAAGGCCGCGCACCGCAACAAAGAGTAGCCCCCGCTCACCGCAACTAGAGAAAGCCCGTGCACAGCCAAAAAGACTCAATGTGGCCAAAAATAAATAAATAAATAAATAACACAGAACTCAAATTAACTATACATTAAAATAATAATAAGCACACACATCCCCTTTACTCCAGGAGCTGCCAACAACTATGCCAAAACATCAAGATGTTGTTAGGGGGACTTCCCTGGTGGCGCAGTGGTTAAGAATCCACCTGCCAGTGCAGCAGACATGGGCTCCATCCCTGGTCTGGGAAGATCCCACATGCCGCGGAGCAACAAAGTCTGTGCGCCACAACTACTGAGCCCGCATGCCACAACTACGGAAGCCCACTCGCCTAGAGCCCGTACTCTGCAACAACAGAAGCCACCGCAATGAGAAGCCCGTGCACCACAAGGAAGAGTACCATATTAGCTTGCCGCAACTAGAGAAGGCCTGTGCACAGCAACGAAGACCCAACACAGTCAAAAATAAAATATAAAATTAAAAACAAAAAAAGATATTGTTAGGGTTCCCTTCCCTGTATCTTTTTTCTAGTCGAGTCCACTGAAACGTAATCATTGGATTTAAGAGGGAAATGGGATCTGTGAGACCAAGGAACAGTTCATGGGTAACAGAACTCTGACAGGTAACAATGGGTTTTGGCAAAGGGAGGTGACCAGAAAGGAGACAGAAGACAAGTTTTGTTGTTGTTTTTGGTGGTGGTGAGTGTGTGCATGTGTCAGATTGTGAATGGAGTGGGGAATACATTAGACTGAGAGAGTGACGTGGAAATCAGTGACCAAGCTGGTGGTGTGGTCTAGGGACAGGTAGACAATTAGAGAAGGAAAACCCACTAACAAGCTGAAGACCAGAGTCCCACAGTGAGTAAGGACCAGGGGATTAGAACACTTCTTCATTTAATCATTTACTCATTCATTGACAAACTGCTGTTGAGCATTGACTATGTGCTTGGATGTCAGATGCAGGAATCAGTAGAGAACAAGGGCCTCTACCGTCAGGGAGCTTACGGTCTGAAGTAGACAAAAAACACATTTCTGGTGAGAAGTCATACCCCAAAGTGCAAAGCATTATGGAGATTAGGGGGTGGTGTGTGGCATGATGAAGATTTTTTTTTTTGCAGAAAATTTGGCTTAGTAGGATCAGTATGGTTGGGATACATCATGGGAGTGGAGGGAGTTGAGGGTGGAGAGGTAATCAGGAGCAACCTCATGAAGAACTTCTTGGAACCAAAGGTTAAGGAATGTGTTCTTGATTTTGAGGGCACTCTGCAGTGTAAGGCTTAAACATCAGATCTCAAGGATTGGAACCCAGGGAGGGAAGCTGGGTGGTCATTTTTTTTAAATGATATAAATATATGAAGAAAACTCAACTGAGAATATTTACTGGAAGGTCCCTCCTCCCTTCTGTTGGCATGAGAGGTGAAGTACTGTCCCTGCGTATAGTGGGGCATTTTGCAAAGAGAAACGAACATCTTCAGGACTTCTTGGCACCCCTCCCACTTCAGAGTGAACCCTGTGGTAGCCTATATATTTGTTGTAGGTGAATTTTCATAAAACAGTAGAGAAGAAAAGGAAACCTATCATTTATTAGCTTCCTGTAGTCACATTCAAATTCCTAATCCTGGTATTTAAGGTCACCCAACCACTTCCACCTAAACATGCTACTCCCCTATATGGATCCTCCTTTCCAGCAGAACAGGTCTCAGAGCAAGTCATGCACTTTCCTGCTTTATTGCCTCTGATCCTGTCCTTCTTTGAAGGCATAACCTCTCTTTGACTCAAGTTTCCTCACCCAAAGACTGGGGACAATAATACCTCATTTCGGATGTTATATAGATCATGTGTCTGTAAGCACCTAGCACAGAGCCTGGCATGAAAACATCATTCAACGAATGTGAGCAATTGCCCAACTCAAGTTCTAGATTCTTGTTAGCATGTCACAAATGTTCTCAGGGCTGGGCATGAGATGAGTGGTGAGAAGTGAAGCAAATTGTAAAGGGTACTCCTTGCTTAGAGGCAATGAACATACAAAGAAACCATGAAAATTACAAAGCAAAAATGAAAACAAACAAAAACAAACTCATACCAGGGACCTCACTTGGCTTAAAGCCACCATTCTGAAATCCCTTTGACTTTTGCCTCCTTATGTTAGGTTATTAATATCCCTCCTTATGTAATTCTCTGTCACCCACCCTTTGTGAACTTATTTTTCATTTCATATTCTTTATGGTGCTATTGATATTTCAGTGTAAACTTTTTGATTCTCAGGATTATCACAAGAATTAAGTCAAGATACATATATAAAGTGTCTAGGGCATGGCATTTAAATTTTAGCTTTATTCTTATTAATAATAATAATGATCATGAATGATAATGAACCTTGTAAATTAAGAGACTAAGTCTCTAAGAGCTCCAGGAATCTCTTTCCTGCTTGTTCACTTAGTAAAGAACAATAATAACAACAATAATGGCTATTACTCTTTGAGTGCTTAATCATATGACAGAATTTGCTCGGAGGGCTCCCCATGCCTTACCTCATTTCTGCTCATGATAACCCTTGAGGTAGGCTCTATTAGTATCATACCTATTGTAGAGGTGAGGAAACTGAGGCATCAAAAGGTAAGTCCATAAGCCAAGTTATGTAGCTGGGAAGTGGCAGAGTCAGGATCTGAACCAGTCAGAGTGGACCCACAGCTCCTTTACTGAACTACTGCATCGTACTCATTTCAACCAACTTCCATTCATCCTTGAAGCACTCACGTTACCTCTTCTGCAACTTTCCATACAGTTAGTTGAGTTGCTCCCTCTTCCATACCCCAACAGCACTTTGAATATTACCTCCCCTATAGCAAAGATCACATTAAACTTTTTTTTTTTTTTTTTTTTTCTGTATGCGGACCTCTCACTGTTGTGGCCTCTCCCGTTGCGGAGCACAGGCTCCGGATGCGCAGGCTCAGCGGCCATGGCTTACAGGCCCCGCCGCTCCACGGCATGTGGGATCTTCCCGGACCAGGGCACGAACCCGTGTCCCCCGCATCGGCAGGCGGACTCTCAACCACTGCGCTACCAGGGAAGCCCTGAACATTATTTTTTTACGTGTGTGTTTATCTGTACGAGAGTTTCTTAAGGAAGAATCTGTAAATTACTCACCGTTATACACTTAGCATAGGGCTTGGCACATATTTGGTAGGCTAAAATGTGTGTTGAAATTTAATCAAACTAGTAGGACCTCAGTTAAATTTGATGTTCATGATGATGGTGCCTACGAGACGGAACATGGATGGGTGGAAATTTCAAACGATAAGAACCACGGTGCTAGGCTCTTGGCTGTTTCTACTACGGGTTTTGCCATACTTGTTGTTGTTCTTTTCTGGGTTGGAGGAGTCAAAATGACTCCTAAGATGTCTCATTTAATCAGAGGCCCCAAATCTTTTTAGCTATATGTCTTTCCACCCCATCCCTTCTGAGAAGTATCAGTCCATGGCAGGTGCAACTGCCCTGTGAAAGCCAAAGAAGAAGCAAAGGATGTGCTGAAACCTATGCCACTTAGCGACAATGGTTACTGTTTCACCAGGGGTTACACCAACCAGCTGAAAGAATGACTGCAGGAGGCTCAGCTCCACCACAAACGTGAGCCAAGGATCCACATTTTATTGTAAGAATGCCTTCTGTGGTGCTTTAAAATTTATAATCCTCCCCCTTCCATTATTTCATTTGATTCTTACAACAGCTCAAAGGAGTAGGCAGGAGAAGCTCAGGGAAAGGAGGGATTTGCCTAACATGGCCAGTGAAAGATGGAATCAGGACCAGGACCTGTTTTCCATACGACAATTCCATACGACAACATACCAGACAGGATGGTCAGAGTAACTAATTTGCTATGGGGCAGTTCCTGTCTGCAGTGCACCCAGATCAGGACTATGAAGACAGAGGAGGTTTTTCCGGATGAGGGAAAAAGGAAATCCTGAGGACTGGGCCAAGGGACAACATGCTGAGGGTCAAAGAAAAGATGGAGGACACGAGTTCAGGACTGGAAGGACATACTGGGTGATGCTCACTTATCGAGACCAGAAAAGCTCTGTCATAAAAGGTCATATGCTGAATTTTATAGGATAAAAACATTTTGAAAGCATTCTACTTCAAAAAAAGAGGTGAGATAGGCATGTGTGAGGCTAGAAGACAGAGGAATTTTCAGTCGGCGTGAATTGCCTTGGTAAACTACGTTAATGCTCATATCGTGCTTTTTTTTTTTTAATTTATTTTTTTGCGGTACGCGAGCTTCTCACTATTGTGGCCTCTCCCGTCGCGGAGCACAGGCTCCGGACATGCAGGCTCAGCGGCCATGGCTCACGGGCCCAGCCGCTCCACGGCATGTGGGATCTTGCCGGACCGGGGCACGAACCCGTGTCCCCTGCATCGGCGGGCGGACTCTCAACCACTGCGCCACCAGGGAAGCCCCGTATTGTGCTTTTAAAGATGTCTTCTTTCTCTGTGTTGTCATGATGTCACTAAGAGATACATTCAACACCTTGTGCCTGTTCTCCCGATCCCAGTTCCTGTTCCCACCTATACTGGGTTTGCTGTCTGCACTACAGGAAGGAGGAGAAATCCTGAAGCAGGAAGTGATTAGAATGCTGTCATCAATGTTGGCACATAAGCTTGCTTTGTGCTTCCTTACGTCTTGTCCCTCTGGTTCCTGCAGACCCTGATACTCTTCCTATGGACCATTCTCCTCCATCTTGGATGCCAGGCTTGCTCAGACCCTTGGCTTGTTCTGACTCCCCTTGGTCTCCAGTCTGTGGGCCGCTCTTCTCCTCACTGCTGACCACAGGGCTCAAGCTGGACTTGCTCTGGCTCATGGCCACACCCACTTGCTGCCAGCTGCCTGGTGCTGACAGGTGTCTCCGAGGGACATCTACTTTCTTACAGAATGTGGGACCAGACCAGAAACTGCCTGAAATAAGGTGACATTTGCTCCATTTGGGAATACCTACTGATTGGTCCATGTTCATAAAGATGCAGCTCATGTCCATGAGCTTTTGCTGGGTGTGACACAGAGAAAGAGAGAGAGAGACAGAGAGAGAGAGAGAGAGAGAGAGACAGGGACAGAGACAGAGAGAGAGGGAGTGTTAGTTCCTGGCATCTGCAAATGAAAAATGAGGCAGAGACATAGCTGAAGGCACTGCAGTTTGGGCAGCTGAATCCCATTAAAAAATCATGGGAAAGCTCTGCATTCCTGCCATTGTGGTGAAGAGGGAAAGCAAATCTCTGAGGGTTTCACAAAGAAAATATTTTATGACCGAAAGTTCTGTAAAATCTCTAAGTTCTGTAAATCTGGTGAACAAGGAAACAGTTTGGTAGGCATCCCACAAGTCCATGGAGGACACTTTCCTACAGCCCTCACCTCTGGAGGCCCCAGAAGGGAAATCCCACTGCCCTCCACAGGGGAGCACCTTGGGAGAAAGTGAAAGCCACGTGCCTCCACCACCACCGTGAGCTGATGCAAAAACTCTGATGCCCTAGGAGTGCAGACAAGGTCACCTTTATAGTCACAGCCTGTCTTTTAAAAAATCATCTCGTTAGATAAGGTAGAATCACTAATCCACCTTAATTCTTTTCCTCCAAATTTTTACTTTAGACTGTCTCTGGATCCTAAAATTAAAATGTAAGCTGTATTTTAAAATGTAAATAATAAATTGAATCTTAAAATTAAAATGTAAGCCATTCTCAGCAATAAAGTAGAACTAATAAGCCTGTTCCTGGTAGCCATTCAGGGTGACCAATGGGGTATCACCTCTCCAGGCATAAAAGAGTTATTTTTATATGCTCTGGACCATGATGAAAAAAATCCAAATTGGCCTTACATAAAAGCAACAGGTTTACATTTTATTTTAGTAATAAAAAATGCATATAAATCTAAAAAGAGATTTTTAGATCTCTTTTTCTGGGGTATTTTTAAAGGCTCTGTGAATATTTATATTCTATTTTCGCATATACTCTGTTCTATGCTTGGAATACTTCGGGCAATAAACTCCAGGGCATGTCCAGAAGAGGGAACTAGATAGGACCTGTGGTGAGGGAGGACTTATGGCACCTTTCAGTCTGAAAAAATGAAGGCTGAAAGCAGAAAGGACTGATGTTTACAAAACCATAAAGAATAAGGCAGGGTGAGCACAGCACGGACCTTCCCCAAAGATTAGTAAAGGTAGTCCTGCATAAGTGAAAAAAATCATGAAGTCACACAGTGGCTAGTAATTCTATGGAAACTTGTTATCCAAAGAGATGTTCCGATTAGAAAAAAAAAAAAAAGGTTGAAGAGGATATGAAGTTAACGATAGCTAAATATTGTGGGATTCTGGGAATGCCTCATAGAAAGCAACCTTATCTCCCCTCTCCCTCCCTGCCCCCCCCAACAACTGTCCCTAGTTGTCATTTTAGGGTCAGGCTACTTGGCTAGAGAAACGGCCAGACCTGTGGTCTGATCCTCAAATGGTGTCCCTTTGCTTCTTTTATGAGGATGATGGTCTTGGCAAGTGGTCATCTGCCCTCCACCTTGCCTCCTGTAAAGTAAGGGCATCCACACTCCTGAATTTAATAACTTGAGTATAAAAAAGTAGGAGACATGGGGACTGCCTTTATTACCGTAACTTGAATACAACGACGAGCGCAAGGCTGGCTTAGCAGCACCATCCTGGGAATTCAGTACGACACCAGAATTTCATTAGCACAGCTTGTGATGCCAAATGTACAATTCCATTCTGTGGCCTCCCTGAGATCTGGTTCCTCACAACATTTCCTTTTTTGAAAAGTACATGAGGAGAGTAGCAAATTGATGAGGGAGGTGAGTATTCCTGGAACATACACCTCAAGACATATCCTCTGTCCCTTTTCACCATTCCTCCCTCCCTCCTTCTCCCTTGCCTCGTACAGGCAGAAGGGGTGATAAAAGCCATGGCAGGGCATCGGCAGGAAATAATTCGGAGAGGTGGTCCCCTCAGAATTCCAACGCAAGATCACCTCATTGGCCTGGAACACCTGCTTTCCTTCTAGTGAGTGACTAGTTATGGCCCCAGCAAGGGCACATGAGAGCATCATCTGAGAACATAGTGGGGTTTAACCAATAACCCCTTGCTGTACTCCCTGGTCTGCCTTGGCTAGAACTAATCTTCCTCAGAAACCAAAGAGGGAGACAACCTCATTTGTAAATCTCAGCTGTGTCCATAATAAAAGTAAGGGCCAGCATCTAGGTAGATCCCCTTTTCTTAGATATTTATTTGTATGGGGGAGGAAGGGGGTGGCTATGGAAGAATCACATAAAATAACTGAAGAATATGAAGAAAACGAGTCCCCTTTCTCTCTCCAAAAATGTACTATTAAATTTCAAATGTGTCTGTAAGCCTTTGACTCTTCAAGTGTGTGTTGAAATGGAACAAAAGGATTCATTTGAGGAGACAGCATTAAGCTTTAGTTGATGGCAAGTAAAAGCTCTTCGAAATGGAGGCGTTCCCTTTAAGGACTGTGTTCCGAATTCAACTACGTTCTCTTCGCAGTCACCTTAGACACTTGTTTTTAATAAGTCTTTACAAAGTCAACAATTCAACAAAGGACCTCAAAACTGTGTTTCTGACCAGCAAAATAAGTACAGATTCCAGATGTTTCTCATTTCTCCATGTCACTAATTCAAACTCACAAATCTCTTGTTTACTGGATGTTCACGTAATACTAATGTTTTAGATACCTCTCTTCCGAGAATCTCCTCTCCTATCTCTGCATCCCTTCTC